>NC_051126.1:11017235-11036057 GCF_014839805.1 Manduca sexta
GTCGTTTAGTGTTTGCCACTAACTCTCTGTGAAATGAATCTAAAAAGTTCCTCGTATTTTGAACACGAAGTAATTATATTGTAAAATTACATCAGAATCTGTAAGAGACTTAGTTTCAGAGACGGGCTTTAGACGTGCATATCTACAAGCTTATAGAAAGTTCGGCTTCTCTTCAAATTGAACATGAACTTGGACTTCATGTTGCACGTTGCGTTTCTGAGGCTCAGCGCAGACGAGAATTGCGATAACTTATTCAAGGATAAGTGAAGGATGGTCATAGATTGAACTATAATTAAAAATGGCCTACAAATAACCGGTGAAAATCAATAATATAATAAAAATACACGACAACCTTCTGTTGTTGGAAGTCGATTAAAACAGTTCGTGGTATAATATTTTGGAGATATTAGCAAACAATTTCAGGAAATTATTTACGCTGCCACGGTAAAAAAATACGATTGCATTTGTATTTATACCGATAATGACATTATTGTTTTTACGCAAATTTTATTTAATAAAATGGAATTTTCTTCTACTTATACATATCTCATTTTAACGCTGTCTACACAATTTTTCAAGCATATTGAGACATGATTTAGCTTAGCTTTTACGGCAGATTGCAACCTTAATGTCAGTTGTCGGTTAGGTATCTTATCTAGGGCACTTTTCCAGTTATAACATAGTTTTTAGGCGTATTATAGGGATGATTAAAAATTAAATTTTACGACAGACATTATATTCCTAATGCCAGTTATCTATTGAGCATCATTCTCCGGACACATGGTGTTAGAAAAAATTGTTTTATTTGACTGGAAAGCTACAAATTCTCAATTGTTATCTTCTTGATTTACAAGATCTTGGTTGAATAACGCCTACAAATAATTCGACAAAAACATACATCACAAACATCAAAGCTGTTTCTGTTTCGAAGAATTATAAAATGTAAATTTATATCCTGTACACTGCCAAATTCACTGATGTATTTTTAACCTATTGCATTCGTATCGCCGCAAAGTTTACATTTGTAGGCAATAAAATTGGGTTTGATGTTTTTTCGTATACATTTACCTCTAGTTTTAATACATAGACTCGTATAATGAAGTATACTATCTATACTTACTACATAATGTGTCAACTGTTAATTCATATTGGTTTTCCAACCTAGCACGTTCTCGACGTACCCTTGATGTCAACAAATATGATTCTGTCGCACGATCTTTACATAAAAATTGTAAGTATCCCTCTTAATTTATACATATTATCAAACAAAGTCCCCTTTTCTGTCAGTCTGTATGTCATCCATTTTCTCAAAATCAATTGAACGGTTTTTTATGAAATTTTATATAGGGATACTATAAGATCCTGGGAAGATATACAGCGGGACTTTTATTCCGGAAAAATCCTTCATGCGGACGAAGCCGCGAGCTAAAGCTAGTAGTATAAATTTAAATGCCAACGCAGAAAATAATCAGGATCATAATTAATTACGCATAGTAATGAGATCTGATTGCTTCGGTGACGTAGTTGTTTTGTGTGCGTGGAACGACCATCGCAAAAGGTCGGGAAAAATATTGGCTGCTCAATGAGAGCCCGAAGTCTAGAATTTGTGTTTAATATCAATCAGGCCTATCCGGGTTACTTCCTTATCACATTATGGAACAGAACACATATAACAAAATGGGTATCCTGTTTGCACGCCTTTTTTTTAACACGGGGATATCTTTTTACGGATTTCTGCTGGACTTGCCGGTACCAACCCTCCTACCGACTAAAACCCCGCCATTCGACTCTCTCCCTAATATCGAAGGTTGCGGGGTTTGCAAGTGCATACAACCGCAACCCTCGCAGGAGTCGGCTCTTGAGCAGGTCCTGCATGCACGCCTGCTTGCCCCTTTAGGGATAAATGCGTATATGTGGTTAGTAATAAAATTTGCATCGCAATTCGTTGAACAATTGAGACATAAAGAAGTTTAGTTTTGTGACGTCATTAGTGTTCCATATATTTCTTAACTGAGTACAAATAAATCCGCATACAAATACAGGTCAGTAGTGAAATAACTGAATAAAATAACGATTTATCCACTAGAATAGATAAAACGGGATAAAAATTAGGTGCTCATACAGATTAGAGTTGGCACTCGGACTTAGAACGACACATTTGCGTACATTTTATTACGTTTATGTGTGAGTATGGCAGAAATAACTGCCCTATATATTACTTTGTGTATTATTGGTTAAATATGACAGTACTAGCTATGCCCGTGGTTTTGTCCGTGAATCCTTTCTCGGTATAAAAATCCTATTGATTAAAGCTCATATTTTAATGATATGATCTATCTCTATGCCAAATTCATCAAAATCCGATTTGCGGTTACGGCGTTTACCTTAATAAACATTTATAAAATTTGAAATTCATTCGTAATAAGTAAAATAAACTTCTAAGTAGTTGTTGGTGTTTATAATATAATATGTCACAACAAAGTATTTTCATTAACTCGGAAATAGTAACAACAGTGTATACTGTCCAGAACATTTAACTGTAGGTAAATCTATATCTACAGTATACTGTCTACTCCGGGCATTACATGTTATCTCATTTTACTTGCTACTAATATTATAAATGCAAAAGTTTATAATTTTTTTTGTATGTTCCAGCGGTGAAGGATCCATATAATCCGATTCCAACCGGCTTCTCTTTCGTAATTCATATAAAATTTAATTATCATCACATTTATACTGCATTTATACATATTAGTATACATACTTATATGTTATGTCGAGTTCCTTTCGGAAAATTCCACCTCTCGCCACTGCTATGTTCGTTAAAAGAAAACGCAGGAACCACTCAACGGCTTTTGATAATATCTGGCACACGGGTAGACAATGTACTGGATTAATACATAGGCTTCTTTTTACCCCAATAATGTTCTCATGGGCGAATAATGGAGTATTTTTTATTTATTTATTTTAGGTCGCTTTTTAACATTTAAGGTCATTAGCGACCACAGCTGTAGGATGATACAATCAGTGGACTATACTAATTTAGAAACATTAATTAACTTTAAAACATATTGTTTATGACCTATCTCACTCAAACATCCTTTGAGTGTATCAGGTAAATTACATTTAATTGTTTTATCACTGTATGCTGTACAATATTCTAATAGGTAACACAGTTAAATCCAGTCCACATTTGCATTTGTTTTATTCATCTGATTTGTAAAAAGATGGCGCTGGCATCTTACAGTATCGAAGAGATATTTGAAGTGGGAAAGGCTTACGCGGGTGAAGCCACGAACAACCCCTTTTTTCTCTCCCGAAGTAAAAATCATGTTATAGGTCCCATTCTTGAACCTGGGGAATGGAGGCATGGTTATGTATAATACTCACCGGCCTACGGTGTCGGGTCCCTACAAATTATATCGTCATATTGACTAAAACCTGCGGCGGCCGGCGTCTGCGCACGTGAAACAGTTCGGATGATCGAGAGTCCTTCCGAATTCGCCGGACCACGAGCAATACTTATTTTATTAACATTGACTATAATGCAATGTTGTTATATTTTGATTGTCATTGTAGTCACCACAGTAAACGACAAATTGTCGGCAATGAAATATTGACTGATCGCCACACGCGTGCGGTCGGCCTAAACGATTTGTATTATTACTATCGACCACTAAACGGCTATAATTGATCCCTGTGCAACCATATTTCATTAAGTAAAACCACGATGTGAAAGAGTATTGATGTACACAAGATAGCTGAACAAATTCATAAACTTTTTTTATGCTATTTATTTATTATATAAATAATTATTTTTTACACCTACGTATATTGTTTCATCTCTGTATAACCCAAAGGTTGACTGGTAGAGCATGCCTTTGGCTTAAGCCCACTCTATACATATATGTATGGAAAGTTCGTAAATTAAATAAATAATAAATAAAATCTTGTATATAATTTTGTGTTCTTAGCAATACATTTTTCTTTCGTAAAAATATTACGGATAGAAAAAACCGACTTTCTTTAAAGTTCGAAATATTCTAAAAATACCTCAATACCATCACTTCTCAAAACTGGACAATATAGACCTACTTTCAAGCGAAGAAGCTGAGAATTTTCACTTTGTACGCCTCAATCGCTTTTAGATCACTTGGTATAGTAACAAAGACTTGCCTTTGACCTAAAATCTAAACGTATTTGCCTAACATTACGTTGCCTAGCGGTACGAAAGAACTTCACAGAAATAGGTTTGCTATTCGTATAAACTATAAAACTAAAATACACAAAGCGAGAGACTTGTTTGTACATTAAATATTTTCCTTTGCGGGTGGAATAAATTGGGTTGCTTTGAAGCCAACTGTAGTAAAAACACCAAGCGGAATTAATTTAGGACTCTAGTATACAACTGATGTGTTTACATAGTAATGTAAACTTTAATGTTATAATAATATGAGCATCATGATACATAGGGTCATTACGTTAATAAATAAAAACACTCGTAATAACATTAATATAAATATCTATATATATAAAAATGAATCCCTATTTCCCTTGGTTACGCCATCACGCGTGAACGGATGGACCGATTTCACATTTTTTTTTTGTTGTGTTTGTTATTGTCAGGAGAAGGTTCTTATGAAAGAAAAAAATCAAAAAATTGCGCGGAACATTAGAAAATTTAAGAAAACTTAAAGACAATATTAATTTTATATAACTGTCAGTGATTTGAAATAACTGTCAGCGATCGACAGAATGCGCGCGTGCATACATACATAGTTAAGACAGGCCAACGTCTGTCGGGTCAGCTAGTAAAAACAAATATAACAACTCAAATATACTCGTCACACTCTGCTAACATTATGCCAAGATCATTCGTTGCTGCATCATTTGTTGGTAGGATATATTTTATATTAGATCGTATATACCACCGTACACAAGGTTACAACCCGCTTTTGAGGCTCACGTAAGTGTGTCGCGTTCTGGGATCAGCCTGTGTATATCCGGTTCTAACGGGCCGGCATAATTGTGTTCACTGTTAGGGGTTAATTATTGACATTCTGTAAGACCTTACTCAATAGCCTAGCTGGGTGTGGAACGGACTGCCGAGACGAATGTCCGCAGGTTCAAATCCCAAGGGCACACACCTCTGACTTTTCTAAAAAATCATGTGTGTATTCTTTGTGAATTTATCGTTCGCTTTAACGGTGAAGGAAAACATCGTGAGAAAACCTGCACATCTGAAAAGTTCTCTATAGGAATTTCGAAGGTGTGTGAAGTCTACCCATCCGCACTAGGCCAGCGTGGTGGACTAAGGCCTAATCCCTCTCAGTAGTAGAGGAGGCCCGTGCTCAGCAGTGGGCAAGTATATAATACAGGGCTGATATTATTATTATTTTAAGACCCTACTCCGCTTGCCTTCAGGTGCAATGGCGACTCCTTGCCGTCCACATACAAAAAAAAACATGAATAACAAATATTTTCACCAAAAATCCCAGTTTTACTTTTCTGATTTTTTTACTATTTTGTAATGTAGTGCGAGTATGGCGTGTGCGTGAGTGTATTTATGATTGAAACGTTTTTTAAATCACTTGGTTTCTAATAATTATATTCAGCTTATACCTAAGTATTATTATTTTTCATTTATACTCGCAGATAAAGTAAATTGATTTAATATAAGTCAATTTAATTTTCATTCCACTAGCTAATCACGTCGAATTCATTTAGAATGTACATTTCCAAAGCGTCTTAGCTTTATAAAATAAAATGAAAATACTTATTAAATATATAAAAGATGCACTTTATTTACATTCAATAAATTTTTCACTTTTATCAGCTGAGAAAGCAGATTGGCTTCTAGAATAGCGGTGTTGGCGTAAAAATTATATTACGAAATCATTTTACGAATAAATAATGTGACAATAACACTACGTAAACGTAAATTATGGAACTGTTTCTCTTGAATGTACGAGAAATATAATGTTAGTATAATGATTTCTTATGTTTACGCGAATATTAGAAATTGAAATTAAACTAATTTTCGGATTCTATCGCGGTATTAGTGTTTTATTTTCTCCCGACGTTTCGAAGACTTTGCAGCCTTCATTTTCCTTTGCCTTTCAATTTCAATTGGGAAGATGGTTGGAAGCTTGCACAAGCCTGGGATCCAGTTCTACATTTAATTAAATCGGAACCGAAAAGACCGGCTGCCAGACTTCAAGACACTGTGAGCTCATTCTGCGTAGATCGGACCACTAACAGCTAAAATTTTAAAAAAGTTGTATAATTGTAAAATGTAGGTAGATATTGTAACTTTGACTTTACGGATGAACAGTCCCCTCCGTGACCATGAAGGCTGCAAAGTCTTCGAAACGTCGGGAGAAAATAAAACACTAATACCACGATAGAATCCGAAAATTAGTTTAATTTCAATATAATGTTAGTATATTATCAAGGACATAATGTAAGTGAGATCAAGTTTAGGCACCGCGCATATGGTATTTTATTGCCGAAAATCATTGAATGTAATAAAAACAGTATGCAGTAAGGCGGTGATAGTCTAGTTGGGTGTAGAACGGACTGCCGAGACGAATGTCCGCAGGTTCAAATCTCAAGGGCATAAACCTCTGAATTTTCCAAAATGATGTGTGTATTATTTGCAAACTTTAGCTTGCTTTAACGGTGAAGGAAAAAATTGTGAGGAAAACTGCATGCCTAAGCTCTATAAGAATTTTGAAGGTGTGTGAAGTCTACCAATTCGCACTAGGATAGCATAGTGGACTAATCCCTTTCAGTAGTAGAAGAGGCCTGTGCCCAGCAGTGTGACAGTATATAATACAGATCTGATATTATTATTATATATTATTAATACAGTACTACGAATGTTTGTAACTGATAGTTTCTTTAGCATAAGATTCATAGTATTGACAAGATTTTAAATTGCTTTTTTGAACGTCAACTTTTTGATTCTTAGACATTCGTTTTGTATCTGCTTTTATTACTTGACACTATTACTTGACGTTGGAATCAATAACATAAAAAAGAATATTTGAATCTTCTGGAAAACGTCTTAGAGCTCAGAATGCAGGACTCACCAATCTCCATTCTCCCTAAAATTTACATGAATAATCACGAACAAGTCTGTATCTACCTACCAGCGTTAGAGTTATCCGATTTTGATCCTTAAATACGCGTTTTCGTTTTCAAAATAAAATGTCAATATAATAGATCGTATCTGTCGCCAGCACGTGCTATGTCTATATTGCCACTGATATTGCCGCGTCAAACTTGATTGACGAAATGTGTATAGACGGACTTATCGATTCGTTGTTTGCGCATTGAAAATATCACCACATAGCCTTGGAATGGCTTTGCAATAAGGAATTATGTTTTAGATTTTTACGTAATAAAAAAAAGAAATTGTTTGGCAAGAAAGACCCTAATGTATCACGCGATAAGTTAAAGCCTTCGTACTAATATTGTAAAAACGAAAGTTAGTGAGTGTTTGGATGTTTGTTACAAGTAAATTGAGAAATACTTGAAGGAATTTAGATAAAATTTGGCACACGGGTCGACCTTTTCCTAGATTAACACATAGGCTAATTTTTATTACAATATCTTGCTCCCATGGGAAAATATGCTATATTTAAATAAATTGCACTGGAGTCGTACATTATTTTAAGGTTTTTTTTAGTGGGAACGCCTTTTCAGGCGGTCGAAGCCTCGAGTAACACCTAGTCTTTCATACACACAATATTATAATAATGCCACTCTGCCAGTACTAAAATAAAGCAACAGTATTTAAATGACAAGCATATGAACTTTCAGAAACCTCACTCCAAAGAAAGCAAAGGAAACGCCAAACAAGGTTTACTTCACGTTGGTTTTCTTTGAGACAGTGGTACTATTGCGAGCCCTTTTATAGAGCGATATACTTAGAGCATGGCTCTTAACCTACCAAATTTATATGGCGACTAGGTTTTACGCGCAGCTCCGCCGGTTTTTTCAGCTATTTTAACGCCTTGGGTAATGAATTTTAATTAATCCATTCATTGTGTTCAGTCACGTTACTTTACGAATCTTTTTCCAAATTTACGATTTTAAATCGAGCGGTCTCGGCTGTGCATTGACCAATTAATCAGCTAGTCAGTTTCTTACATAATATAAGTAGAGCAGCTTAATAAAATAAAGTTGTCCGCCCCGTGACCATGAAGACTGCAGTCTCCAAAATGTCGTTAGAAAATTATTATATAAAAACCGCGATTAAATCCGATTAAATGTTTTTTTTTTTATGTCAAGCATTCTCGTATATATATGAAATCATTAGATAAGTTTATCCCTATATAGGATGAATTAGGAAAACCTCGACTGAGTGAATTTACTTCTCCATTTCGGTATCCAGATTTATGATATAAATCCTCACCACAATTCATATCACTGCTAATACAATGTTTTTGTATCACATGTTTATAGCATTTCTAAACCCATCTCGCGCAACATAATGCAATCCTTCTAAGGATTTCGGCATTTAACCCAAAAATAACCCGAGACATCCGAGCTTAGTATAACATTATAGAATTTAATATATGAAACTAGACAGCGTAACAACGGACGTATACAAATCCCTGTTAATAAAACTGTTTTATTAAATAGAAGCTGAACTGTTTTGTTGCAGAATATGTTACTTGCGGAATTTTGTATTGCTATTGCGTATAGAATATTCTAGATAAGTAGGAAAATATTGCCATGCTAAATACCAAAGCAAACAATTGTTTTGGTATTTATGAATGACGCTTGCGGTTTTAAACAACACCGTTTGATGCTACAAAAGTCGCTAAAACATGACATCAGCGCCATCTAATTAAAAAATTAGATGCAAGTCCATTGTTTCCCATGGGAGCTAATTATCGGGATAGAAAGGTAGCCTAGCACTAGTGCCAACTTATTTCTAACAAACATACAAACATTTTCACAAAAGTACTTTATTAAAAAGAAAAATTTTTATCGTTCAAATCGAAAATTCTCAAAAATTCAGAAAAATATTCATAACTCAAAAACTATGAAAAATCGCGGAACATACATGGGAGTGATTCGGATACCCAAGGGGTGCTATCTCTGGACTTCCGCTTGACACTATTTTCTGGGACACCCTGTATAATCTGATTCTGTAACACATTTACGTGAGACACCATGGACACAAATAAGACTTTTATTTTATTATAATAAATTTTAAAAACAATATGAACCTTAATCCACCTTGAATCATCATCTTTTTTTTATTTGGTTTGAAAGACGAGACCAGCTTACCGTTCATCTGATGATAAGCGATACGACCGCTCATAAACAGTAGAAACACCATCCCAAACCTCGAATTACAAATTGTTTGGATTCCACTGCGCTCGCCATCCTAAGACATGAGATGTTAAGTCTAATAAGTATATAGTTACAGTGGCTACAATATTCTTCAAACCGGAATACAACAGTAAGTACACAGCTCCTTGGCGACAGAAATAGACATTGCGATGATACTCCAGGCGGAATCTCACGTATGAGTGACGTACCATCATTAAATCTCTCATAAATAAGAATACGAACCTTAATCCACCTTTAATCACCATTTACTAAAAATCAACTTAAAACAAAGAAATCGTAAAGTAAACCTTATCCATTCACAATCCGCTGGCTCTAATTTATTACAGTAAAATTATCAGTTTAATTAAATTAGGTGTGAAAATCCGAATGCACAGCAAGGCACCTCGGGTACAGTTCACGACTTAATTCCACGCCATTCACGGTTACTTAAATTTCTCGCTCGGCTGATAATTTTCTGGCACCGGCAGCCATGAAGAAAATCCGGGTAAAGTTCACTGTACAGTATTATTTCAATGCAGATGCTCCGCGGATTTTAATATTTTATTACATTTCTCAAGATGAAATGGCGGTAGTGTGTTGCATTACGTTATTGTGATCATGAATGTCTCTTCATTTATTGTAATGAAGAATCAATTACACATTATCCATTCATCAGATATGAGGTAAATGCATTTTGGCTGACTCAACACCATGGAAATGTTCTATCATGACGAGAGAAACCACGAGCAAAAGCTAGTTATAATACGATAAACTGATATATTGGAATATTATCTTAGACAGATTTGAAGTCTAATACCAATCGAATACGTCGCGTCGGTTCGTTTGTATCCAGAGTTCAGAAGTTTATAATATTCTACCAATATCGATCGATAGACAAGCTAGCTATGACTGCATTTTGAGCGCGGATAAATGTTAACTTTACATAAAAATAATATTAAATGTACGTGATATAAAAAACGACGCTGGCAGACTTCAAGACTCTGTGAGCTCATTCTGCGTAGATCTAACAACCAACAGCAAAAAAAGATTAAAAGTTGTATAATTGTAAAATGTAGGTAGATATTGTAACTTTGAATTTTGGATGACCAACACCTCATTCCGCCCAGTGACAACCAAGGCTGCATAGTCTTCGAAAAGTCGGGAGAAAATTAAAATATAAACATCGCTATAAAATCCGAAAAATACTTTAATTTTAATGTCTAACATTCGCGTAAACATAAGAAATCATTATAAAAAAAATTGAATTACAAAAATAATCAAAATGTTTTATACCATACTTGCAATTCCTTTATACGCCTTGAAGGAGTTAAAAGAAAATTTCTATCTCACACCAACCCTTCCCTTAATGCTCATTATTGCGACGGAGCTGGGATACTTTGTACGAGATAGCGATTGTCTTCAACCTAGACTTTGGTTGGCCCAAGTTATAGGAGACATTATCACTACCCGTCTTATTCTGCATGTCAATATTAGCCAATCACAGCGGCCCTATGTCTACGCACTGCGAAAGCTGCCGTGCCGTCAGCACTGAGAAACAGACGTGTTATTACAGCTTTACTCCGTCCTTAGATAAAAACGTCTATGAATAAGGGGATACGTCTTCTTGTTTTAGGGTGGGGTGAAGTAATGTGTTAACACTACTCCCACTTTTATTCGAAACCTGGTTCCCTCCTCTATTCTTTCCTATATTCAATCAACTGACTGATACTAACGCGAATGAATTCAAAGATAACAAATATGGTTCATCTTCTGCTACATCTAGAGGATATTAAATTATTTTCCATATAGAAGGAGAGTACTTAATATATTTTATTGCCGTTTAGATAATGACAACCGTGAATGTGTTGAACATGCTACTCAGTGCCCATTTTTTAAGAGTCGTATCCCAAGATTAACAGATCTGTGCTAGGTGTGATGTCTTGCCCGAGATGAAAATCAAACATAGGACATCTGATTCATTTATATATAATACTTAATCTAACCCTTAAGCAAAATCTCAATTAGACATTTAATGTATTTAATAAACCAAGCTTAAGCTGCCATGTAAGAACTTGTTCTCTGAGTCGGCGATGTTAAATATACAAAACTCGTCTAAACGCACCACATATTGTGATAACGTACGAGGTGATATTAATATACATTTATTAAATAGTGACTTGCTTAAGAGCGGGATCTTAATTTGACCCCGATGTAGTTGATATCGCACTTCAGATCAAAACTGACTTGTTTTAATGGAGGTGTCCTTAAAATCTGTAACATATTGTGATAACATATGGGGCAGGTAATGTTAAATGTTAATAGGCATTTATGAAATAGCGAGAATCTTAAGAGCGTGATCTTAATTTAACACCCTTGTAGTTGATATCGCAAATCAGAGCAAATAGTTGCTTCTATTGATATGTTCCTAAGATCTGTCGCTATATCTCAACACATGCACCACCAACTTAGGATTTATCACAAGAATGCCAAGGTGTGCTTGTTATTACAGTTTGTTTGGCACGGTGCAGTCGTTAGTTAGCGCGTACATTTCTCAAAAGCTTTTATCGAACACGATTGGGGTTTCCCAAAAACCTCAAATAAAATCTCTTTTGTGAGGAAATTGTGGCGCGATTTTGAGCATAAAGTGGTATGAGTAGATGTGATTTTAAGTCGAAGATTATGCGACGCAAGTGTTTCATATTTTATTTGCGACAGTGAAACTATCGCGAGCTCAGGGATCAACGATTTCTGCTGTCAAGAAGCAATATAAAAGGACCCGTGACAGAGCTGTTTAATTTTATAGAAACTACTTAAGAGGCAGCATAAGAATCGAGGCTGTGACCAAATCAATACGAAATTAGGTATTGTTATAATAAAAAATATTGTGAAGGTATTTGTGACACTCTTTTGCTATAAAATCACTGAACGTTTGACAGACCGCGGAGGGCTCGCAGTGCTTAAAGCATTCACCCGAAAGACCGGTGTGTTTCTATAAGCCGGCCCTGCCAAGCTAACAAACGTATGTCAGTAATAATAAAAAAAAAAAAGACCGAGGGAGTTGGTCGTGGACAGTCGTAGCGATCGGTTGGATGATGAATTATTGGCGAAAGTATTCCAGTAGCCAGCGATAGTTATTTTTATTTTTTTAATCATCTCTTCAGTTTCTAACAGTATATACTATTTGCAACAACGTTTTTGTTCCTGATGCCTCACTACCCTGACTCTACACTGACACTGATACGCCTCGTCTAACCAAACGTTCAGATGTCGTAAAAGTCGAAGCTGAACCAAAATTGTTAAGCGAGAGTCAGCATTCTACGGGTATTGAGTGAAAAGATAGAGAAGGCACTTTAAGACTCAAAATAAAATGTATAAAACGAGCTGCGACGTAAATCCAAATCCGAGTCAAATACTTACTGCTTTATGTAATTCTATTTAAAAAGCCATTTGTAGACTCTGAAAATAATTATGATGAATAAGTCGTTATAAATAAAGCAACGTATAACATTTCCTATATTTTAAATAGAATAATTATAATTGCCTTTCTGGTTATTTTTAGATTAGTTAGGAAACTTGTGTAAGTTCAACTGTTTTATCTAAAATTGGTTGGAAATATTATATTAATAGTTGTCAGTAAATACTGAAAAGCCTACAGTCCTAAATGTATATCAAATTATGTTTTCACTTACAAAATGAAAGACAACACAACTTTCGTGGCTGTAGGTTTCCCTCCAGGTGCGTTAAGCGCCTCGGCGACCATAGCAAATCTGCGTGTCCGCAATAGATAGGTCCTGTGCACGAAGTCGCCTTCGTGCACTAATTGTTGGCTGTCTGGGCATGCCGTCAACTACCGCGGGTGTACTCGAACACCCAGAAACAAGAGCTTTAAGGCTCTTAAAGAACCTCAGACCCTGAGGCACCTAAGGGTTTGTAAAAAATTCTTATTGGCCCTTAATTTCGCGTTTGGAAAATTAAAGAAATGTCAATATTTAACTTTAATTTTATTCGTCTAGACTTAATAGAAGGAATATTAAATAGACAGTTAATATTCGTGTAGATTCAATTGAAGGATAATATACAGTTTTGAATAGTATATAATTTCTAGGATTAAGGTTTATCATAGACATTAAACAGTAAAGTATAGTTATAGGCCGGCACTTAGACCAAAGTACACCAAAAGTTATTACCAATCGGTAATGTCATTGTCTTATTTGAAACTAGCGACCCGCCCCGGCTTCGCACGTGTGCAATGCTGACTATTTAATGGATTTTATTATTATACATATAAACCTTCCTCTTGAATCATCTATTAAAAAAAACCGCATCAAAATCCGTTGCGTATTTTTAAAGATTTAAGCATACATAGATAGGGACAGAGAAAGCGACTTTGTTTTATACTATGTAGTGATGTCCGTGTGACAAGATGTCACATCGTCCATTGATATTAATACAAAGGTAACATAATGCTAATATGCACATTAAAAATGTGCAAATCACGATATAGAAAAAAATATCAAGTATTTTACATTGGTATATTGCTGTTTTACAGTAGATTGAGTAGCCATGGCATATGCGCAAAATTTTTGTATGACAATCTTACCAATATAAGCTCCATGATGTTTATTATAATAGAGTCGAATTTTCCATAGAAGTTGTAGAACCTGTTTACTCTTACAACTGCAATTGTAGAAACCATTTAGCAAGAACAAAAGAAAACAACATAGTTTTCCGTGCATCTAAGCCATTCGGAATAAGCATGCCAAAAGACTTTTGTGTGCAAGGGAGTAAAATTTTATTAATACTAGGAGAACGAATATTGTTTCCAAATTATAGTGAACCTGCTAGCGAGTTTATTTAAAGAAAGCGATTATCTTTAGGAAACTTTTTATTTTTGGTTAAAATGTTTTCGTTATCTCTTTGTACGAAAACCAAAAACATTGTTTATTATCATAATATTAAATATAAATTCTGGCCTTAGTATGCGGCTTCCTAAGGCACTTTGAGTAATACTAAAAAGCAACCTATATAGTTTCAAGTCCTATCAACCATACCAAATTTCACCAAAACCAGAATCATTTATTTATCATACATAGGTATACTTTACTGATTAAATAAATAAATTAGAGCTCTATAATTTGCTATTAAGGCGTACAAATATTAGTTTGTTCAATGACGTTATTTTTTTAAACGAGAACGGAAAGTGACCACACAGCACCTGATGGTAAGTGGAGTCCAATGGAATGTTGACTGACGAGAGATTACCCCACACAATTATGCCGGCCCGTCGGAACTGGATATACACAGCTGATCCCGGAACGCGACAGGATTTAAAATGACAGTCATCAAAATCGGTTCACCGGTTTCAAGGCGTAACATACTTTCTATTTTATAGTAGTACTAGCTGACCCGACAGACGATGTCCTGTCAACTATGAATTTGTAGCGCGCATTCTGTCAATCGCTGAAATTAACTTTTCTAAAATTTTCTAACGTTCCGCTCGATTTCCTATTTTTTTCTTTCATAATCTCCTTCTCAGTATAATAACACACACAACAACAAAAATAGTGAAATCGGTCCTGCCGTTCACGCGTGATGGCGTGACCAAGGAAATAGGGATTAATTTATATATTTTATTCTGTTTAAATAAATTAACTTCCTACTATTACGCGAATACTAAAACAAATTTTGTGTTTAAAACCAATCAATGGATCAATACAAAATTTTCAACCACTTTCCATTACTGGTCTACTTCGCTGACTATTCAAACGGCAAGGATTCGAGGAAATTCCGACGTTCCGCCAATATTTCAATTACCTTCGTTTTCATTTTAAGTTGTAACGAGGGCATTCAGTGTACGGATAATTATAATTGAGGGTATTCATCAAAAAGGTTGTTCCATACTTCCTATTTGAAATGTGATTTGAATCAGCAGTGATAAATTGATTTTTATTAACTAGAGTTGGATTTAAGAACTATTTACAATATTAGCAAGTTGTATGAATAGATAGTGTAGTTGAAACACCTGTTTCAGCACTTTCGAGTAAAGGCTAGTCGTCACATAAATGTATAAGTCACACTCTTATCTATACTCCCAAATGAATTATAGTAAAATAAATACTATCTACATTAGTTGTTTGATACGATAACTACAATTTATTTAAATTTGCGAAACTAGCCCTAAAAAAACTATTGTTTAACGATATATCTCTGGATAAAAAAGGAGATCTTAGTTTGATAAACCAGATTACACCGGCTAACTCCAGAATGTCACTAGACATTTCTAACCAACATTTTTCGCCACGGTGATGATCGCTTTATTCTACCTCTTCTTCGCCCTGCCCTAATCTCAACTCCAAAGACGATTCAGCGCACTAAATCTTTTTCAGTTGATTTTAATCATGATGTATAAACGATATATCTTTTAAGACCGGCCGCCTTCCTGACAATAACCAATGTAAAGAATCTGTCTTGGCAAAATGTTAGAATGTTAAGAAATGACACAGATATGTTACATTTGTAATTGAATTATTTTAAGAGTTAAATATGTGGACATTTCAAGTTGTGAACCAGATAAAACAAAAAAGATAAATACACAAAGTGCCCGACTTTGGATTCAAAGGCAGCTACTTCAAGTGCCACAACCCATACGCTGTGGCTAGACCAACTAATTCGTTTAAGGCTGAACACATTAGGATTTCCACCAGTGCATTTTGTATGATTCGGCGATAATTGGCAGTAAGAAATCATCTACAAATGCTAATGTTTTCACGTGCAATATTTTAATGCATTATCATTCGATAAATCCAATGGCGCGGTTTAGACTAACTACCAACGCGTAATTGTGCTTACCGTTTGGAAATTTTAGCTTAATTCTCTGGATTATAGGGTAAGGTATTGGATGATTGCCGCCACATGTCCTCAGCAACTGTTTCACAGGCGTGTAGTCTAACAAGTTTAGAGCATTTACTGGGTGCCTAAAATAATATAAAGGACATAAAGTATTACTTATAAACTTGTTTCACAGACGTGTAATCTTTCTGGTTAACAAATTTGAAGCATTTACTAGGTGCCTAAAATAATATAAAAGATATAATCTTACTTATAAACTTATTTTAGCGTTAAGGGGTGGTCAAGAATTGCTTAAATAGCTGTCAAAAACATCACCGGACTCCTAGTTTAAACCTTATTAAGACGCAAGATGGCGGGTTTTGACTTACAGTTAATCAAATAAATTTGTGTTTTAACTAAGCATGCCTATCCGAATTTTTTATAAGTAAGACTAATAATTTCCCATCTCTTTGTGAAATTCTGCCATCAACTAGCATTGTGCAGGACTATTTATTGTAATGAATTTAGATGATTTGACTCGATATACATATAAAATGAAATACCGAACTTAAAACCTAACGCTTTAGCAGTGATTTCGAAAGATGATTCAAGTATTTAATAAAATATGATAATTATTCTCTGCCATACTGTCGGATTGAGAATTCTAAAGATACCCATGTCACGACGTTTAGGCTCCCACGGCCTATATTCCTTCGTCACATTTCGCTTGTCAAAATCTATGTATAGTCTGAAATATGCATGTCATGTTTGTACGTCTGGTATTTAGGAGCATTATGAAATGGAAGATTAGTTAATATTTTAGCCTCTTTACTAGTTATTGCCCGCAGTTTCAGCATTGACGAATATGTAAATAATATTTACGAAAAGTAATGAATGCCTGTTCGTGAGGTTCAAGTTTATTACGTGTTAAATTTCATCAAAATCGGTTAAGTGGTTTAGTGAAAGCATAAATAAGCAGAGTGGCTTGCTTATCTCACCATCTCTCTCTTTTTCTCTCTCTCTCTCTATCAAACACATACACATACGTACACATACACAACTTTAATCCCCGAAGTATAAAGAAACCTTTCGTATATTAATATCATTGACATGTAAAGCCACGGGTAAAGTAACTATAGGCAGGTAATATACCATTTGATATACCCACATCTTCATCTTACAGCAGGTTCAATAAACAAGATGAAGCTGTCGATCTCGAGGTATCAGGGGTTTCAAATAACTTTTTATAAAGATATAAATACCAATAAAGTCTAAGCCTATTGGAATAAGATCTAAATTTAGAAGCAAAATAGAAAATTGGACATATTTATTTAAATAAAAGAATGACACTACATTAATACATAACACAACGAGATGATTTTAGTTCTGAGATATATAACACTATACACTCACACACTCACGCTTTTTAGCCCCGAAGGGGTAGGCAGAGGCGCAACTCGTCCATCTACTTTCTGCCGTGCGTATTCTGTCTCATAATGTGATAGGGAGCCTATCGCTATATCGGGCACAAATTCCAGACTCTATCCTGATACCGCGTAGAAAAACCTAATATCACTTTGCCCGACCCGGGGATCGAACCCAAGACCTCACTGCAGTCGTACATACAACTGTGTCACCACGGCAGATATAAATTATTTCTCATATTAACCAAATTAGAAGAACACAATCGAGCTTGCTAAGACTGCTTAGCAGAAATATGCATATTGATCGCAAACCAATAACTAAGCCGTGGAGAGGTTGCATGGGTATTACAAGAACTATAATATTATACACGTTTGTTTGTTTATTTCTACATGGCGGGTTTTAATACTGTACAGAAAGTGTTAAAACCTGCCATAGCCCACGTAAGTGTGTCGCGTTCCAGGATCTGCCTGTGTATATCCGGTTCTAACAGGCCGGCATGATTGTGTCAACTGCCGAAGGGTAAATCATCTCTCAATCGACACTCTATTAGGACCACATTCTACTTACCATCAAGTGTAATAGAGTAACTTTGCGGTGCTCGTAAAAAAATAATAATATTAAAATGCATTAAATAACTTCTCTCTAATTCTGTCTATAATATCAGCCCTGTATTATATACTGTCCCACTGTTGGGCACGGGCCTCCACTAATGAGAGGGAGCCTTAGTCCACCACGCTGGCCTAGTGCGGATTCGTAGACTTCACACACAATTGAAAATTCCTATAGAGAATTTCTCAGATATACAGGTTTCCTCTCGATGTTTTCCTTCATCGTTAAAGCAAGCGATAATTCACAAAGAATACACTCATAATTTTTAAGAAAAGTCAGAGGCGTGTGCCCTTGGGTTTTGAACCTGCGGATATTCGTCTTGGCAGTCCATTCCACAACCAACTAGGCTATCGTCGCTTTTTTAATAATTCCGTCTATTTCAATTCATTCTTTAAGAGACTATTATGCTATATATATATATATATATATATATATATATATATATATATATATATATATATATATATAACAGCACGAATTCCAAGAGTGCTATTCAACATCGATGAAGCATAACTCGATAATACTAAGTGACGTTCCATAGTTAAGGATCAATATAACTTCTACTGGCTTATCATCGTGAACTTCTTGAATAGATAGGAACTATGAATA
>NC_051126.1:11036557-11065589 GCF_014839805.1 Manduca sexta
GTTACTCGAGTCCACTGATTTTACTAATGGGCGACCATATCAGTAAACGTAATGCCTACTAAACATGCACGGATGAGTTGCATAGGCACTTACCGATAGCAGTTGTATAGTAGGTACCTACCCATCTAGTAAGTATACTTATACATAAATCATTGTTTTTGTTTAACCTACTTAGAGATAGTACTTCAAAGAGAATTATAATAATATACTAATATGAAAAAGGTACTTTTTCAATAAAAATTTTTTTTTTAACGTAATGCTAGGTACAAATGAAGTAAACTATTATTATTCTAAAAAGTCTTCTTGGTATTATTGATACAGTTTATCGTCTCCAATTCTGGCTGGGTAGGGCTACCATTTCTTCTAGTTCCTACGGATATGTCCTACGTAGTAAAAAGTATCAGGTGCCTTGAGTATTTTAATTAAAGTATTATTAAATTTTTGTGTACAACATACTATTTGAATGCCCGAAGTTTTTGACTATTTTAATTGTTATTTAAGTGTTTTGTAATTATTTTTATTCGTATCAAATCGATCCTATCGTAACTGGAAATGCTATTAAAAATATTTGTATTGCTTGGCTATTATCACTCATCAGTTTTTATATAAATTACATAAACTATGTACTTAATACTTAACTGGCTAAAGAGAAGGAAAATAATAAGTATTCCACTTACGGAACGTGATAAAAACCTTTGCGTTTTTTTTAATTAAACTGGTGGTATTTGTTGTTGCTGTTGTGCATTATGGCATACCTTTCTAATTCCTGGCTTAATAATAAGTCTCTTGTCATTAATCTGTTTAAATTACAGATACATAGAGAAATAAAGAATGCAGGTAATTGGCGTTTCCCGCTGATATGCAGGTATTTCAAAAGCATTTATCTTTAATTGCTGTATAATTCTAGATTGAAATAATTACAAGCCCCGAGAATAAAAAATATTTTTTAGGATTAATCCGCATGAATAAATTCCATGGTAAACCTACTTGATGCACACTCATTGCTCGTGACACGTTATGCACTGTCGAGTATCAATAAGATTTTAAAGTGCACTAGTCCTTTTGAATTTATATGTAGTATAACGAATGGTAATGATATCTGGTACTTAGGTATTTCAAAAGCGGATTCCTTAGCCTACAGTGAGGTTGAGTAGGTAGGTACATAATACTAGACAATACCAATATCTTTAATTGTTGTAAGTATAACCTATTTAGTGTAAGTAATATGCAACGATAAAACATATAAGTACTCACTTAAGTAAAGTGAAGTAAGTCTTATAAGATTATCCTAAAATAGTGCTTAGGTTTTATCCACTTTGGCCATATTGAATATGTTATGCCGGCTGTATTGCAGGCCGGAACCGACGATTAAAAATAAACTGTTTTAGGTTTTAAGTTACAATACCTAAAGGTATTCTTAAATACATAGATGTGCATTTTACTAGTCCGAAAACGAATTTCTTAGCCCCATAAAACAAGAAGCAAACATTACTTTTCTCATAACAACTCACAAACTATTCTCATCACCTTTAATTAATACTTGAAAAAATTTATAAGTGTATTTATTTATTTTTACTAAAAACTCACCTCAGTATAAAGTGTAGAACACTAAACAAAATAATAGTTTACAAAAGAAGTGCAGCAGCGGCTCAGTTGCACAAAATCTGCCAACACTTCAAACTCTCGCAAGCACACAGAAAGAATGGACAATGAAATCGCAAATCCGTACTTATATCATATATAGTTCGATATATACACGAATGTACGTACATAAATAGAAATAATGTTGCCAAATTATTTTCACCATTTATTACACATTTAATTTTGATTCGAAAACAGCAAATACTTTAACGTGCTGGTGGCAATGTATTTGGGTTTGAAGCACGAGGTTCTACGTTCGACGTTAAGGTT
Source organism: Manduca sexta (assembly GCF_014839805.1). Classification (NCBI taxonomy): domain Eukaryota; kingdom Metazoa; phylum Arthropoda; class Insecta; order Lepidoptera; family Sphingidae; genus Manduca; species Manduca sexta. Next base: position 11,038,469 of record NC_051126.1, read on the forward strand.
GGGCAATTAAAACACGTGTAACAATATTTTTTCTTTCGCTAAAATCACTGCTTTTCTAAAGTTTCGAATAAAAACAAGTGGCGGGCAGTACCTACCTAAGGGTGATTTGACCGGTGCATAATATTATAACATCGTATAGTGGGAAGATCGCAAATTCGGAGATGTGTAGGTAGGTATAAATTAATGGCAGCTTGCTATGAATTAATTGGATAAATATTTGTTTATCATCTTAGCAATTCATAATGGTGGCGAAATTATACGAAAGATACCCGGGTATCCGGGTTATAAGGTTAACCCATTTTCCTTAAACTTTTATTTTGATTAACCTTCTTACGTCTGCACTTGTGTATTTGTATATCAGTAACTATAAATCATTAAATATTGCTAAATAATTCAAATGACCGAGCTTATGCAATAAATCGGTTAACAATTATCGTGCCATTTTTAACCTAAGCCGACGAATAACCACGGGTATAATTAACTCCTTTTATGGGTAACTGAATTGTAATTCTTTTTTATTAAAATAAATAAAATGTCAAATTTTAGTTACTAACATTTATTTTTAAAATCTTCAGTAAATCAACTAACTCAGCTTGTCACCCGAAGCACTATAACTAAGACGTCTATGTAATCAGTATACATTAAAGTTTCAGACATTTGGACCGTAAATTATATATTATAAAATGTAAAAGACTTAACAATGCACCGTAACATAAGTCGTATTAACGTTCACCTACATAAAATAAATATAAGTCAACCTCAAGCGAAAAAGGGAATTTATCACTAATTCTATGTAATCAGTATACATTAAAGTTTCAGACATTTGGACCGTAAATTATATATTATAAAATGAAAAAGACTTAACAATGCACCGTAACATAAGTCGTATTAACGTTCACCTACATAAAATAAATATAAGTCAACCTCAAGCGAAAAAGGGAATTTATCACTAATTATGAATTTACTTCAATCGTAAGCTCAATAATACTTCAATCTTTATTATACTGATTACTTAATATATAGAAATAATCGCTATCCACAACATTCGGCACTTGGTATTATAGAATGAATTTTGCTTATCTGGGACAATATACCTATAATATAAAAAGCCTTGAATGAAAGCTATATCTACTCAATACAGTTGCGTTTTATAAAAACGTAGGTACGTTACAATATTTTCTACAATACTTACACAGAGTTACACAAACTGTATTTTTATATCTAAGTGGTATCATTAAGAGATAATATACAAAACGAATACATTCCAAAATAGTAGGGGAATCCCATCATTTTACTCAAATGTTGCCTGTTAATAAATGATAATTATATTGTCTTTTATCCGTTATGATAAGAACTCCGAGATAAAAGTCTAGCTCATTGACAGTTTAGTAAAATTATCGAAATTAAATTGTATCTTATTGGTGCTCACTTTGAGATTGCGCAACAACATATAGCTAGGGGTTTCCGACCTTTTTTGTATAGCTTTATTCGTTTTCGCTATCCGTCCCCAAATCCTACCTACTTATGCCAAAACGTAACAAGGAGAGAAGGAACCTATAGCAACTAAGATGTTTTTATTACATAGATACGTTGTCCGAGCTCAATACTGGCAAGACAAAAGTAAGGTAATTGCCCGACTTGACAGCCAATGAGCGTGCGGCACAAATGTTGTTACGTAACTGTCGATGTAGTTGTATCCTTTTGTAACGAATGTATGCTACATTTTTTTATTCCTTCTTCGAGTCAATTTGTAATTATATGTACAGGTACGTGACTATAGCAAATAGTGCGCCGTTTTTATGTGCCATTTTGTTAGTGTATGATGCGTGTATTTGCAAAACGTCATTGTATAGCAATGCAGGCCTGTATTACCATCCGTATAGGTATATAGTGTAGTAACCTTATAATGAAATTCAAGAGATATTTACATATTTGCCGTTCACAAGGTTCTTCTCTTCTGGCCTAAACAACTTTGTGATGTGTAAGTATCCTTGTTAACTTTTGTCCAGTCATTCTATACGTATGCTATAGAAATCCACCAAATTAATTTTAAAATAACTATCGCGTAATCTCTTAGACATAAGAATTTCATACGCATCACACATATTGGATTGTATCAAACCCTTTCAAGGCCTAAAATTACATAAAAACCTGAAATTTTCCCATAGCCAATCGAACTCAATACCTAATTATTATTATCTATGGTCTGATATAATAAATATACGTTGTCGTTTCCATATATATTATAATTCTCTTTGCGTTGTCGCATGGCAACACCGGCGCAAACAGCTGTCAGTCCAATTCAAAAATATTTAAAATATCTTTATCACAAAGTTGTATAAATATATTATTAACAGACTTCGTTGAAAAGATGAGTGAAAGTCAGGAAATTGAAGGTAACAGAAGTTTTAAAAACAACCCTATCAGTCAGCTGAGTCTTGTTGACAAATATGTTCAAGTTGAGCTTATCAAAAATTGCTCGTTCGAGGGTTTTGTCCATTCTGTCGATCCTATAACGAATAGGTAAGTGTTTGTTTACTAAAAGCAAGCATGCTTGCATGACAACGTCCTATCTTTTATTAAGGTATTTGTTGCGAACAGAAACTGAAGACTTCTAAGTATCTGTTAGTTAAAATATTTGTGGGAGTAACTAAATATTGTAGTGGTGAAGGAATCAAATAAAATATAGTCTCTACTTTCTCTTATACATTTAATTTCCAATGTGTCATAGACGCTATTTAATAATTGTCTTAAAGATCTATGAAATGAGCCATTTGCCTTACATTACTCATTTTAACCTCTTTAAGGGATGATTTTTTAAGATATTTTACTTGAGTTTAAATGCTTGGATGGCTTAGTTTTATTGCAAAAGTAAAACAACCACTGCTCTAAGGTCTTAAATTTAAGTCCTGGGTTGAACTAATAATGGGTATTGAGTTTGTCTGCTAAGTACCAGCCCGCAGTCTAGTCTGCGCTATATGGTGATAAAGACAGAAGTCTCTACATTAGTCTGTTTTGTTGTAAAATACCTTTAAAATGCAAGTAATATTTTGTATTATAAGGCTTGTTTTATTACAGTATCATACTATCAACTTCCCAAGGCAACTTTAAAACAACTGTAATACCTGGTCATGCAATATTAGGTGTAACAACAAAACCAATTCCACCTGATATGTACCCACCGAGCAAAATCTCTGCCAGTGCATCACTACAAGACATGTCATCAAGAAAAACCAAAATAATGGAATGGTTTAAAACAAATTTCATTACATCTACAGAAGCTGGTGATAGAATAGTGTTAGGAAATGTTAGCATATTACCTCCATATGGGAGTATGGATATTTGTACTGATAGTCCCGTGGTGGCAATGCAAATAAAAAAGCTACTAGAAAGTATGCCTGAAGATATTAATACAGGATAGGACATAAAAAATAATGGATAAATTAAACAATATTTGTTGTATTTGTATAGAATAATAAAAATATATTAAGTAACTATAAAGTGTGTCTTATTTACATGTTTATAGTATTTTTATCTTGTTTAGTGTTTGATAATAGGATAGAATATTAAAAATAAAAATCATTTGTTTTGGATATTTGTTTATTTATTTACTATTTGATTAACATCAGATGATCAGTGTACTTTCTCTAAAACCAGTGAAGTTGTGCATTAGGTGCTCATCTGTTATGCCAGGGCAAATTTGAGATATAAATTACCTATCCTATAACTACATTATTAGATGACAAAGAGAATGTATATACTGTATATTCTACACCACATTTTCTATTTGTGTGGCAGTTGCTAATAACTGATAGAGAACATACTTAGTAATTGTTGCCGCGAGTGTAGCTTTATTTCATTGTCATTGCGTACGCGCGTCGCGTCGCTACCGGCGCGTGCACACATGCAAAAACACAGAAAATTGTAGTCAACAGGGATCATGACAACACGTCATGCTATTACGACTCAGACGGGCAGTCGCTGTTTCCGTGCGATACAAGTTTCTTGTGTACATTATTGATAAGCATTTAGTAGGTACTATCGCGATGTGGTTATATATATAAAACGTATCAATTATTTTTTCCTCATTTTAAAATTGTATTAAACATCAATTGGAAAATGTCTGAGAAAATAAACAGAAATATACAGTATCTTGCAGGTATATGTGGTGAGTATAAATACATCGAATATTTTTGGCGGGAATTTTAAATTGTATATAAACTGAAATCGATACTATTTTAAATTTTAGCGGCCAGCGCGTTCATATTTACAGGCGCAACACTCGCGTGGTCATCCCCTGCGATTCCAAAGTTTAAAAGTGGAGAAGCAAACGTGCTCATTACCGATGTAAGTAATAAAATACGTAGTGAAAGATTAAAATATCGTTTATTGGCTTAGGCTCATAATATTGTGGTTCGTAGTATATGATGAGTTATGTTGAATTTACTTTTTACATTAGTCGTTGTCGTCGCTGTTTTGCTGTTTACTGAACTTTTATTAAAAAAAATATTTAGAGGCCGTATTAACGCCAAGGAGCCGAACAGAATGATTTGAATGGTTTTAAGCCATTTATATCCTCTCATTTATAACAGCAAAAGTAGATCCCATATATGATAGGTACAAATATTTGTCCGATCAATTACAGAGCTCAGTTCTGTTCAATAAACGATAAATTTAAGGTTTATTCTGGATTACCGTTTTCGGAATGACTCATAAGAGCTATATAATAGTATTGCATATATATACTAAGGTGTATTATAATATAGTTCCGTCAGCCGAAATTGTATTGTAGGTACTCGTATTCTCATTTAATAACGATGCAATAAAATTATTATCAGCGTAAATCTTTATTATCTACAACTGACACATCCGTTTAACTCAAAGGTTTGTAGATTACAAAAAAGTCATCATTTGCTAAATTGTGCTGTTACTGATTAGCATTATAGTTCTAACTCATATACTGAAATGCTGTTTTTGATGATTCTCCCCTCTCTGCTCTACATCTCTGAGGTGTATAATTATATTTACGTGCTATTTGTCTAGAATGTGACGTAACAAACAAGACGCGAAGGTGCGTGTCGTTTAGTTTTGATTGGTCGAGAGCCTAACGCGGGAGTCACGTGTTAATCTCTAAACCAATCACGATGAGACGACACAGACGTTCATGTCATGTTTTAGGCTACATTATAAAGAGGCTTTTTCTGCTCAGTATCAGCCCGGAGTCTAGAATTTAAATCCGATACGGCGATAGGCTCGCCTCATATCACACCATGGGACGGAACACATTTGGCGAAAAGTGGGTGCCCGGGTTGCGCGTCTGCATATCCCTTCGATAAATGCGTGATGATGTATGTGTGTCTAAAGAGGCTGATTGTTTTATGTCCAAGGCCCAATGTTCATGGGTGGTATCCTTGCACTCCGCTGGCGCTCTGCTCGGCTGCTACATCGGCCAGATCCTCAACGAACGCGTCGGGAGACGATGGACGTTATTGGGCTCAGCAGTTCCTGGACTTTTAGGAGCGGTGAGATTTAAAATAAAAAGAAGACTCTTTAAACTTGTACTTACTTAACTTTAAAAAAAAATTGTAAACACATATAATCTTATATCAAACTATAGGCAGAGTCTAGTTTCCTCTAGAAAGCCCGTTTCGTCGATTTTGTAATAATTAATTTTATATTTGGTAAGTGAAAATACTTCAGAACCGCATACTGGTTATCTAATAAGGAACATTGTTTTTTTTTCAGTGCTTTATAATTTTTACTGCTAAGCCAGAAGTGATGTACGTAGCTCGGTTTTTAATGGGCTCAGCGACTGGTATTGCAGCTGTGGTAAGTATAATTTATTATTATTTGTTTAGCAGTAAGTAATTGATAAAAGTAGCCAATTTTTTGGATATTTTTGCACAATATAGGTCACTAGTGGCGAGCATTGAATCATAAATGAAAGATTCGATTTTTTAGAATGTCTTTGAAGTCGACGGATAAAACTTGTTTACAGTAACAAACTGATAAATTAATTTAAATCATTAATAGCATAAAGAATCAAGTTGACGTTTGTTCGATGATTCCTATAAAATAAACTAAGCGCCTATTTTACGAAATCTCAATAGGGAAGTACCTAAATGTGAAAGTTTTATAGAATATTGTAGCTTAGGCAATGCGAGGCTCCAGCAGGAAGCAAAAAATACACTGATTGTATCAATTTCATTCTTAGGTAACATGGTATATTACTTGACAGAGTAGTGACCTAAAATATAAAAAAAAGCTTTGCCACGGCACCGTAAGACTATTCGTATAACATGAGGCTCCGGGGAATTGCCCGGTTCCGCCCTCGCTATGGCTGCCTTTGTATCGGGAATAATATTTACGTAAACACTATTTATAACTACTACTAAGGTTCGAATATCCTTTAGTGCAGATTTCAATAAACTATCCATACCGCTATCTTCGGATCGGCAGCGTAAATAAACCAATCAGAAAAAAAATGTTTGGCAATGCTCACTGGCGACTTATTTTGATTGGGTTATTTTTATCATTGATCCAAACTTAGAAATTGAGATCGTTTATTGCGATCAGCCGTTAGTCGAAGATTTAAAAGTTTAAAGAAACTGTTCATCGTTTACGTATTATTTTGTTTCGTTTATCGACGCATAGGCGTGGAATATAAAAATGTTGAATGTCGATGACCTAACATTGCAAGTTTTCCTGGTCGTCCAAACTACAAACAGTGTATCACGTGGACTCACATACTGTAAAAATAAATGTCTTATTTGGTTCTACTTGAATGAATTTTGTATTGCTTTGAAATCAAAATTGCTTCGTAATATAGGTTATAATATTACGTAGACCTTTGCCAATACATAAATTATCTGCTTAGAGCGGCGTGCTGTTGTTTACGTAACTAATTATAATAATTACTGAAGATTAAATTATTGTCTTATATCTGTCTCGGCACTCAGACGTACACATTACCGCGACAAGGTTGCGGTGTTAATGAAAGCAAAAATATGCCTTCCGCATCTTACATTTTATTTGCTCGTTTTGGAACAGACGAGCTAGTTTAAAAATAACAAATTTTATCACTATACACTATCTATATTTACTCTATAATATCTATTATAAGCATTATTATAAGTAGGTAACAGTAGTAATAAAATGGAAGATTTTTTTGTCTGTGCCTACGTGAAATATAAAAAAAATAATATACGGAAGTACCGAGGAATAGTTAACAGAAAGTAAATACAAAATAAATAAATATGTCATTTACGTTAACCTGTAGACACGTCTGGTATTGTAATCATGTTTACATTTTAAAATATTAAGACTTATCAACTACATAAATACAATAGAGATAATTTAAATAATTGGTCAGATGTCTATGTATATATATTGACTGCCTCGGTGGCGTAGTTGTAATGCGTATGCCGTTGAGTATGTCTACAGCGCGGAAGTCTTGGGTTCGAATCCCGGGTCATGCTGAAAATAAGTAAATAGGCTTGTCTACCTTAAAAATAATTACTCAACCGCAGCTCGGAGTTAGGAAGTTGGCGATGTGATAGATCCGTGCCTAGTATGGCCGTTAGTCCTGCGTCTAATTTCTCTCCGGTCATGTCGGATTGCCGTCTCACCGGACTATGGGAGTGAAGGAATAGAGAGTGCACCTGTGTATTGCGCACACACTTGTGCACTATAATATCTCCTGCGTATCTGGCTGATCTCTGTTAAAATTGGACGGCGTGGCCAAAATTCGTTTAGAAGAGATTCATATATTTACTTGGAAGCGGCGATAGCCTAGTTGGGTATGGAACGGACTGCCGAGACGAATGTCCGCAGGTTCAAATCCCAAGGGCACACCTCTGACTTTTCTAAAAAATCATGTGTGTATTCTTTGTGAATTTATCGTTCGCTTTAACGGTGAAGGAAACACCGTGAGGAAACCTGCACATTCGAGAAGTTCTCTATAGGAATTTCGAAGTTGTGTGAAGTCTGCCAATCCGCACTAGGCCAGCGTGGTGGATTAAGGCCTAATCCCTCTCAGTAGTAGAGGAGGCCCGTGCTCAGCAGTGGGCAAGTATATAATACAGGGCGGATATTATTATATTTACTCGTTGAGGTACGTAATTATTTATTCTCTAAATAGTGCGCTTAGATACTTACTTACTTCCTAAGTTAGTAAATCTTATCCTACTAATTCATTTCCGACATATTTTGCTATTTATGACGAAATATTTTCGGATTTAAATACTTGAAGGTCTCCGCGTATTAGATAAAAGATGCGGTCGTCACGTCAGTTAAAGGCCAACGCATTTTGATGCTAAAAAGGAATGTACAAAGTTGTGATGCTGATACAAACAGAGTTTTATTTAACGACTTTAATGATTATTTTCCAGGTGACCATGATATACGTAACAGAAATCGCGGACAAAGAGATCAGAGGAGCTTTGGGTATGACAGTGCAAATTATGAACAACTTAGGAAGCCTCATAATGTACGGCATCGGACCTTTTGTATCGTACACTGCATTAAATTCTATATTAGTTTCCATACCCATTTGTTACTCCCTCGCTTGTCTATGGATTCCGGAGTCGCCGTACTACCATTTGAAAGATGGCAGACTCGACGCGGCTAAAAAGGAGTTCCGTGCTTTGAATTCCGGTAAAGATGAAAAGGTAAACTATGGTATTTTTTTCCTCTTGCTCATGATATTATATATCCCATTGAGGATGTGACATTAATTTTTGCTACCGGGCGGCTATCTTATCACGTTTAGCTCAGGAAGAGCTGTTCCGGGCTAACCTATTTAAAACCCACACGAAGTATTGTCTAATCAGGTTTCCGAACATCTTAACAATGTTAAGTATTTCCTTATATTAAAAAAATATTTTAAAAGTATGAAATGTGGGTAAACATGTAGCGACATAGTCGTAAAAATACTATGAAGTTCTCTAAAGACTAAAAAAAACGAAGCTTCGAAAATTAATTGATACTATTGTTGATTTTTCCTAGTTCACTATTAAGCTTCATACATTTCTGTTGGTCCAGCGGCGTAGCTTGAGGGACGGGGAGGTTGGGCAATGTTTGTTAAATTGAAATTGGGAATCTTTTATTCTCTTGTCTATAGCCTGGCGTTGGCTAAAACCGCTGTTTACGAAATAGGTGGCGGCAAATTTTCGGTCTGGTTCGGACGGCAAAAACCCAGCGATCGCTACTACACATCCTTTATATTTTTCTATTTCAGACTATTGACGAACAGTTGGCTGTGATGCGATCTCATGTGCTAGAGAGTATGGAGAATAAAACCACTGTGAAAGAACTGTTCACCAATATGAGATATAGAAAGGCGTTATACGTAGTAGGAGGTAATAAAATACACTTTTCTTAGTTTTAGCATTATCTTGTAATTTCTTAGTAACCCCCTGTATAAGAGAGTTTGTTTAGCAAGAAGTTTGCATTGAAGTTTTAGTATATCTAAATAAAATTTGTCGGGATTCCCCAAGCTTTCGTTAAGCGCACGGAAAGGAAAGTTATTTCCAATATATCTGTGTGAAGTCCCTGTCCAGTATGTATGTGCGGAGGAAAGTACTGGAATAGTTTAATTTAAGAATTTTCTATAAGTACGCAGATATACTTATAATGAGGTCCTTGAAAATGTATGATGTACGATGTGATAAAACAACAAACCCTGACTTGTTTGTTTTAATATTTTTAGACAGCACGATCTTCAGAAATTTTAATTTTACCTGTTATAGATCCACTTATTGAATATCATCTTGGTTAATCTATCCCCTTTTTATTATTTGTACGAATTGCATCTGAACAGAAGTTATTTGAAACGAAGGTGATCTTTGTTTGCACTAGTCCACCACGGTGGCTTAGTGCGCATTGGTAGATTTAACAGACCCGCAAAGTACCTTTAGAATGCTTCTCAGGTATACTATACGATGTCTTCCTTCACCATTAAAGCAAGCGATAATTCACAAAGAATAAACACATGACTTAAAAAAGTTAGGGGTGTGTGCTCTTGGGATTTGAACCTGCGGACATTCGGCTCGACAGTCCGTTCCACCCCCAACTAGGCTATCGCCGGCTTATTTTATTTTATAGCACTTATAGTTATATTATTATATTATTGTTGTTTACCAAACCTTTAAATATAATAGCTATCATTTATGCAAATATTAAAACAGCGCTTCTATTGACATAACAATCTTTATCTTTATGTTACAATGTCGCTTGATTACGTTAACAGACAGAAATAAGCAGGTATTATAATCAGCTGATGTACTATGGCGGCAGACATTTTTAGATAAAAGCTAATTTTCAGTTATCTATAACAGAATCGCTATATCAAGCAATCTACTCCACCCGTAGTACACACTCGCAATGTTCACTCGAATAATGCATTTTTGATATCATGCATGTCGAATTTCGTTCCGGCAAGCGTGATTCTACGGCATAATAACCGCCTACTCAGAGTTATAAAGTGAAGTTAGAGAGACTTTCCCGCCCTCACATCCACCACTACAACTCCTGTAAGCCAGGATCAGCAGTGGCATTTATGACACCGAGCAGTGAAGCTCGGCGGGTCTCAGGGAAAACTAATGTCATTATCCCGCAACGAAATTAATCAAATAGAAAGATAGGGAGGATTAATTGTCTAATTCCCTCCATAGCAATGCGGGTGTTAAATAATGATCTAAGGAGGCGTTTTAACCTCAAGGATAGGGACGTTAAAGTGAAGTTAGTAGTAGTTAAGGCGGTACCCTCAGAAAAACGTCGCGCTAATCCTATATTTAGAGGCTATTCAAAATTTATAATAAATTTTGCCCGCGGTTCCGCCCGCGAGAGGAAATTTTATCGTATTGAGTTTTTATGTTGATTGGGAGAAAGATAAATACTTAGTACCTGTGATAGTACATAATTAGGTGATTCCCTCGTTTCATTTTAAATATGCAGGTTAATACCCTATATAGGTATGTATTGAGTCCGATACTCGTGATTATAAACACTTGTATTGACGTATCATTTAAATATTCATACCTATTTTATTTCACTGCAAGTAAGTAATATTGTCTCTCCTTTCAGTAAAGGTCTTTTTATAAACCAATAAATATGTATCACACCTAATCATGTTAGAAAATATCAGCTATTTTGTTATAAATATATGTTAGTAGTATAATTTAGTTTAGTCAATGATTACTATCACACAGCATACCTACGGAAATACATTATTATATATGTATTTAAAGATATGTAAGTTAAATAAGATATGCGTATCAATCAATCCTTGAACGCAAGCAGGTGGCAACATTTAAACGTTGTAAAAACACGTAAAGTAGGTAGGTACTAAAATCATTGCAAGTACAAAGTTCATTGCGATAATTATAATCTATGATTCATCTATTATAATAGGTGAAATGTTTTCAAATATCGCAATTATCGATAAGCTTTACTCTGTGGTGATTCCTGATTTGCCTCTTGCTTATCAAATAATTTGAGAACATTTTTTTTTAGACGGGCATCGCAGAGCCCACTGCAATTTTTTCGCGGGAAAAAAATGAATAAAGAGCGCCTATCTCTATCGTCGCTTTGGGGGTGGGTGGAACGGTTATGTTGTTTTCACCGGTCTTATGGCCCAATGTCGACATTCGGGAGTATGACCTGATGGTAAGTACTGGCGTCCAGATAATGTCGATTGACGAGAGACGATTCCCTTGCTAGTCGACACAATTATGCCGGCTTATTTAGATATACTGGTAAGCCCGAACCGCGGCTGTCTTAAGTGGCCTGTAGCGGATTTTACACCTTGTGCGGTGGTTACTTCCAGACGGATACAAATATCCACCAGCGAAGACTGGGCATGGTGGTAACATTCCCACGGAATAACGTCCTAAAGAATTAATATTCCCTTTTCCAGGTTTAAAATTACTACAATACATGACGGGGATTTTTGTTATCCAGTCGTACGTTGAAGTGATATTTAGACAGAGCAGATTTGTATCCGGACCAATAGCAAGCATAGTGTATGGTTTTGTGCAAATCCTAGCGGGTGAGTACATTCCTAGTAGAATGATAATTGATTAGATAATAGGGGATGAGGGGTTTTAGAAAATGGGCAGACTAGGACAAAGACACTCGACAAAAGTTTAAAAAATATTCCGTTCGTTAAGTCTATTAATTTCACGGATTTTTCAAATAATACATTACTCTAGCCTTTCTAGTATTTACATAGTACACATGTTTAAAACTGACAAATATATTTTTTTGTAAATAATGATCAATATGCCCCTGTCTCCTCTAGGTACTTAATTCATTTACTCTTACGAAATATCCGTTAAATTGTCCATAGATATTTTCGTTATCACCCAGAGTACAACAATGTACATTCACAAGATTTAAAAAAAAACTCTCATGAGCACTTATCAGACTAAACATTTTTTATTCCAGGTATATGCGCAACGTTTCTGACGCATCGCTTAGGCCGGCGAATACTGATGTTTATATCGTGCCTCGGTGTCGCCATTTCAATGACTATAGTAGGCGTATATTTTTATTTAGTGGATCGTGTGAAGATCGAAGACCCAACCACATTGGCATCGTTGGCTCCGATGCCTTTGATCGGCATATTCGGTTTTAACATATTGTATGCTAACGGTATAGGTAATCTTCCGTACGTGATGCAAGCGGAACTCTTTCCCGTTAATGTTAAAGCTGTGGCCTCTAGTATAGCGACAATGCTCGTCTGTGTATTAGGTTTTTTAGTTACTCTTTGCTATCAAAGTATAAAAGACATTTTAGGACACTACACTGTTTTCTGGTCGTTTGCATTTGTAGGTTATGTTGGCGTTGTATTTATATATTATTGCGTTCCCGAGACGAAGGATAAGACTCTAGAAGAGGTGCAGGATAATATAACAGAGCGGCCGCCTGAAAGTGAGGCGCTTCGCACTAAAAAGGATGATGATGTATAAGTTGTGTTAAGTCAAACAATGTGTTTAGGACCGTAGCTAGGGGGGAGCATTATGGGACAATGTCTTACCTTAAAATACTAATGCCCTACCTTAACAATCAACAAAATTACACATAATTACTCAATCAAGGGCACACACCTCTGACTTTTCTAAAAAAATCATGTGTGTATTCTTTGTAAATTTATCGTTCGCTTTAACGGTGAAGGAAAACATCGTGAAGAAATCTGCACATCTGAGAAGTTCGCTATAGGAATTTCGAAGCTGTGTGAAGTCTACCAATCCGCACTAAGCCAGCGTGGTGGACTACGGCCTAATCCCTCTCAGTAGTAGAGGAGGCCCGTGCTCAGCAGTGGGCAAGTATATAATACAGGGCTGATATTATTATTATTATTACTCAATCAAAATACATGGACCAGCGGGTTTTTTATTTCACGATTTGGAAGTTGGTCCCATAGTAAGAGAACCCTCTTTCGAGATTTAAAGGAATTTTGTTACACTCTGTATATTACCCCAACAATTTCGCGTTTATAAGTCACGAAAGCCAAACATCATTTGACCAGATTAGATCTTGTAACATTTATACTTCCGCCCTGGCTGTAACCATTGCTGCCCTACCTTAAATTCAAGTCTAGCTACGGCCCTGAATGTGTTCGAAGTATCATGGAAACCTCATAGCTGTATATAATTTGGGGAATTATGTCTACAAAATCAAGAATATTATTAGAATAGGAGTATTATTTTTATTTTTACACGTATTTTGGTATTAAGAATAAAGAAGTCAATATTGTGCCAAATCTGGATAAATTAAATATCAAATAACATGAGCTGTACCTATTTGAGATGAAACTAATTTAGAATAATAAAACTTATATTATTTTTTATTGTTTAGTGAGAATGTTAAAGATAAGTGAGATCAATATACATATTATTTAAAAAGCGAGTGTGACATTGAATGGCCACTGCGCGTAACAGCCCCATCCACAAATTGTCAACGAATAATGTTATTTCGTCAGAGTAGTTTAACCCGATGTGAAGTAATGCGGCCATGGTCACTATTTGTAATCGAATTTGCCAATGTGTGTGCGCATCGCGTTGTAGCCATGGCCGAAAACGCGTTCATCAAATGTTTAAATAACTACTGGTTACTTATTGTGCTTTTCTTCTATTTTCTGTCCGTCTTACGGCCTATTCAAATAAACTTTTCCAATTCACCATCGTACCTTAAAAAAAAAAAGCAATTAAATAAGTAATTAATGTAAACATATACTAACTTTATGACGATCGATCCTATGTCGAATTGATACGAGCGGTGGAACAGTTTTGAAATCGGTCGAGTCCTATAATAAAATTTGTTTGAATGGAAAATATCGACACTAATGCACAATACATTTATTTAGTTTTAATAAATTTACTTGTTTTTGATTTAAGATTTTCTCGTTGTTATAGTAATTTATTAATGACGTATGTTAATTTTAATTACTGAGATTGATGTGTTGCAAAAACACAATCTCGAAATCACCAAATAGCAGATTTTGTCAACACTTGGCTTGTTCATGTGTATATATATTTATAATAAGGATTATCGTTACCGTGCCTTCTATATTTAAAATGGTTACTAATTTTACCAAAAACAACTAGTCTGTTTCATTCGGGACCTGTATGTTAGCCAATGAAATAATAAACTTAATCTGTGACTATAAAATTGTAATTTGAATAAAAGTACAAACATATTTGACACTGTAAACTTATTGCTTTTTAATTATGACCGATGTGGAAGAAACAATTTCGACTATAGAGCTGGGGGAATGGCGTGTTCTGTTTAGACCCTATCTAGATAGTTCTAGATTCTCTTGGCGTTCCCGTAGGAGTAGAGGGGTGCGAAAGGTGTGTCTGCGGGCTCGTCGCCGCTTTCCTCGGACGCGTCCGACTCGAAAGTGTTGTCCGGAATGTCGTACAGACGGATCAGCGGCTTGTTCGGGTCCTTCATTATCAGGTATTTACCTGAAATTAAATATAAAACAAATATGTAGGGTCTGTCCACACATTTTATTCTGGAGGTGTTGTATAGACTGTTAAATTTCAATGACTTCTGGAGACCACTTTAAAAATCGTGCCAAACAACGATCTCTAGATCTATGCCGCATTGGATATATCGAGATTGGTACCGGAATTTGAATCAGACTGCAGATTGCCCATAGTAGTTTAGTAGAGCGGTCGTTTGCGATAGGTGGCAACCACCTCACCATATTCAGTAAGTTCTGTAATATAATACGCGAGACAACTCACCATCCTTCTGCTTCATGCATATGTCGATGATGCAGCGCAGGATGCCCCAGGCGTTGTCCATGGAGAGGTTGATCTGCGCGGCGAACTCGTGCGGCTTGAACTGCTGCGTGCCGAGAATCACGTGCCGCGAGTTGTCGCGCACCTGCGATCGGGACACGTACCCGAACTTGATCTGGTCCGAGCCGGCTAGGAGCGCCTGCGCATCAAATATTACATTTATTTATACATTGCGACATTTTTGTTCGATGGCTAAGTATAAAAAAGAGAAACAATAGGTATTGGCAAGCATGCAATCTTACTCTTTAAATCTTGCTGGACTACCACACAGCACCTTTCAATTTGATGGAAACATGAAGATTTATTTATTATGGCTATGGGTATATGTAATGATCAAAACAATATGCCATTATAATACACCCAGAGCTGGCTGTAGTATTTTTTCTAATAAAAGTGATAGATTCTGATGGACTGATGTTTAAATCAGAGTGAATGCATCAAGCTCGAGTGTATGCACCCATACGTTCCTTCAAAGCCGCTACTGATTGCATCTATAAAATAATCAGCTGTAATAGGCTCTGACCTGCACAGTCCACTTGGCGAGCTTGCAGGAGTTGTTCCTGAGTTCGTTGGCGAGCACCGCGCCGCGCTGCGTGTCCAGCTTCTGTCGCCACTCGACGCCGTTGGCCAGCTTCGAGTCCCACTCGTTCAGCGCCTTGATCGTCAGGAACTGCGTCTCGTTCTGAGGGCCTTGCATCACCGCGTCGTGTTCGCATCTAGCCACCAACACCTATTGCAGATAGAGTTGGAATTATCGATATGAATAAATACTTAACATTTTGGCAGCAAAAACATTGTCATAACAATTTTATATGTATGTTTTTTGTTAATATAAAGTTCTCTAGTTGAAGGTCTTTTTTGAGGTCACAGTTCTATGTCAGCATTAATTGAGGTCAAAAATTATTTGGACACCAATTTTTAAGAACATGAATGAAACATATACAAATACATATAGAAAATTTGTACAAGTTAAATTATGTAGCCACTTAGAATTGGTATTAATATTTACTTACAACGCCATTGTTAAGGTTCCACTTGCGGTACCGGTAGCCGACGGATGCCACTTCCCCATCCTCCTCTTCAGATACGAACGGATTCGCCTCAGGGAACTTGTACTTCGGTTCGTTCGTGCCAGATTTAAGCACCTAAAGATTAAAACACATTTCAATTATTAATAATAAACTTAATAGATATACCAAAAATTATGGCTGATAGTGTCTTATTTCTTTTTATACAAAGGAAAACAGAAACGAGGAAGTCATGCGCCTGATTATCATTGACAGTTAGATGACGGCAACACTAAGCGAATTTTGAATAACGAAGTACTGTGTTGCATTGCCAATTTTAAGTCACATAATGCCAGGCACTGGCACAGTGTTGCTTGAATACCGAACAGTCATTGTAGTGGGACCTGTCTAATATCCAGCCTATCACTCTCACATGACCTACCTAGCAAATTTGCTAATTCTATAAATACAAAATATGATTTGCTGGTCTTATCTTGGGTATCGCTTAATAAACCGTGTTCACCTGCTGGCTGAAGTTATGGTTGATGAACGTGGCCTCGAGCGCGAGGTTGCGCGGCGAGTTGATAGAGTTGCCGTCGTCGGCGGGCGGCTCCACGGACGTCTCATTCACCGTCAGCAAGTCGAACTCAGTGTTGTCGCGCTTGTCCAGGAACAGCTTGTCGCCTGCAATCCACCGTTGGTTTATAAACAAATAACACATACACGCCTTTTATAACTGGAAATAGAGGTGCAATTAGTGTCATTGTTCGTGTCATGAATTAATAGGGAGCGAATCTATCGCCACACCAGCCATAAATCCCAGGCCCAGTAGATACTGAGCGGCAAAACACACTTTATACCACGCGGAATCGAACCGTGGACCCCAACGCTTAGCACGGTAGGCAATACACGCAAAACAACGTCATTACTATGAAGATGATGAAGAATGATGAAGATACTAATCATAAAGCATAGGATTTGCTCAGCAATGTCTGTACTCTTATCAAAACAAATCTTACTATATAATAGTTAATACGAACCAATCTTTTCAATGACAATATCCCAGGAGTAGTTGGAGCGCGTGCAGCACATGATGGTGGCGAGGATGGCGTCGGTAGCGTACACCGTGCCCGTAGTCTTGCTGAGACGACGGATCACAGGGTCATCGGTGGTAGTCACCTGCAAAACACAATACATTGATATAGTAATCTGTACGGAACGCAGAATAACAAAGAACGAGAGAGAAAGAGAAAGTGGGTGGAACACATGACAATAAAGAAATATTTTATTTTTTTATTTTACTAGGACAACCAATGGTAATTACAATAAAACTTATAACTAAATAAATCTAAATATATTAAATAAACAAAAAATAAATATAAAAAAAAACTAAATAAATTATATTTGTATGTACGGATCGGTGACTCCTGCTTCATTATCCACACTACGGACACCACAGAATAACTGTATATGTTATGATCAATATTATGTGTTATAGCTATTATTATTATTGAAATTAGAGCAGTACTCTGAACATTGTCATGGGAATACTCAGCTCTTGATCCAGATAGGATCAAATCAGGAATTTGTTACATGTAGTCTCAATAACTCAACACAAATAAATATAAGTATACAGTACTCAATACAAATATTTTTTCTTCATCTCAATACAAATCTTTTGGAATTGACCTTACATTCCTGATACTACAAAAAATATAAATATGTTTAAAAATACTTACCGTATGGAAGATACGGTCAATACGCTGCAGTGGCTTCTCGTGTTTCACATTAACACGATCGTAACCCTTGTCGTAGTACTCCAGAGTACCGCAGCACACAATGTCTTCACCTAAAAACAACAATTACCCTACTTAAATTTCAGGACTTCATTCTGTAATTTGTTGTATCCGTATCATTCATACTAATTAGTGAATTGCAATAAATGGGGTATAAGATACATTTATAGAGTAAGTTCAGTCATTCTGTAACTCTATATAATAGATTTTTGTCACTGGGTGGCACCACAATTATGTGGATGAACTGACACTTTTGTAAAAGTAGCCTATGTCTTAACTAGGGTCTAAAAGATCTCCATATAAAATTTCATTTAAATTGCTTCAGTGATTCACCCATAGACAGAAAGACATACTGGTAATTACTGGTAAATACTTATGGATGCCCAAAAATATAATTTGAAATCATACCTTCTTTAATTCCCGGCAGAGATAGCTTGGCGAGACGCGGGAAGTCCATGTCCTCAATGGTGACCCATGTAGGCCGCACCGTCACAGACGCATCGCGAATCTTCATAGGAGCACCACGCTGGCCCCATCTCTTACCGAGCTTGCGGTCACGTTGCTGTTCGCAAACATGTTTTTTGAGAATATATTACCAAATATTTGTTTTATTTTGTTATTATAGCTTCTTAGTTCAAGTTTAATAAGACAGAGTATCTAACTATTAAGTATTAAGTGAAAAACATGTTGATATGTTTCTGTGGTCATGTAAATAAACCAAGAACAATGTTGTTCTTAACTTTAGTTTCTCAGAATTTCATTTAGTAGACAAATTAAATAAGAAATGTAACTGAAATCCACTTTAGTAGCATAATTTGATGCACAAAAACCTTAAGTATCCATAGAAAATACCTATTTCCAACAATGGTACAGTATACTAGACCATACAGTATACCCGCTATGCCTTGGCCAGTTTGAAGTTAGTTTCAATACCGACTCTCAGTATCCATCGCCCCCCCTCTAGTCCTAAGTAACATTGACTTTGTTATCACTTGTGTCAAACTTCAAGTTGGCCATGACTAAGCATCCATATTGTAAAAATTCATATAAATGCTTAAAGCATAAACTATTTTGTATAGTATCCTTACCTTACTCAGAGTGGTCATGCCGCCCGGAGTGCGAGCGCCACGAGCACCGCGGCCGCGCTGTCCGCGAGCACGGCCACGCTGGTACGGTGGCTTCTGCACCCTTGTGGTGTCCACCAGGTGGAAGGTGCTTTCGTCTTCATCATGGAAGTACGCATACGACGAACCGGCCCCGAACTGAGATGCGTATTTATCTGAAATTTTAAATCAGTTTTATTTATTTACATCATAAATAGTTTCAATCTTTACTTACCTACATATGAAACCCATACAACACATTACATAATGGATAAGATTTTTATTAAAATAAAATATAGATTGATTGCATTTTTATCAGGAAACTCGAATTTTCACAGACAGGAGGTGTTGATTCTCTCTAGATTATATTAGATAGATAGAGAGAAGTTTTAACTAACATGTGAGATGTTACAAAAACAATTTAGAATCAATCCAATCTAAATTATTTTGTTTGGCTGTATTGTTTATATGACAATTTGGCCAATGTCAAGTTTGAATAGCAGAAGACACACATGCTATATGTATGTCAAAGAAGTCTTGGGCTAAGGGAATATAAAAACAAAGATAATGTATATGGATGGAATATAAAAGCAAAAGAAAGCCTTAAACAGGAATAATTTCAGATTTGAAAGTTCTTAATAAAACTAAAATAATAATGATAATTTGCAAGCATAAGAAAAACACAAAAATAGAAAAATATATAACAATTTAGCATAGTTGTTTCATGAAGGGCATGAGCCACATCACTTTGTAAACATTTAGAGTCTAAAACCTTTGGATCACAAAGCATTGTTGTCATTTCATTGGCTATTTTACCTAAATTCCCCCACAATTATGCTTGTTGACTGGAATCCACAGTGTTTGTTTACACTTAAACATGCATACATAAATCCAAACTATATACAGGAATAAAAAAATATGTGCACAATACTGTTTTTTTTATTATTTATTAGCTTCCGCTCGCAGCTTCGCCCGCGTGGATTTCGGACTTCAAAAATGGAGACGGTCGCGAACGTTCGAGAATGTTCGTTTTACGAAGCTACTCGCTAGGTGATTCGCTAGCCTCTAGGTGCCAAGCAAGCCGCCTGCCTGTGCGTTGGCGACCTTATATATATACAAAAATAATCCTTATAGCATGATTCAGTATTCATGCATGATGGCTTATTATTAGCGTAATTCATGTATAACTTTGGTGTTTCTATACTGATTTCTATGATTCTTTTTTATGGAATATTTAATAATGTTAACTTTTTTTAATTAGGGATGACTGAGAGTGTTATAAACGTAAGAGTAGACAAATATAATGAGAAAGCTTCGAACTGCTAAGCTATCGGGAGTTACACGTGTTATTGTGAGTCAACCATAAAAGATAGACATATGCTGTCGTGGGATATTTTTTACATAATTTTAAGGAGAACATTTCCATCATACATGATTTCTGTGTAGCTTTAACCATTAAGGTTGCACGCACAATGGAAGCTTAAAAAATGGAGTAACTTCTCCCGTTTTCCTAACATTTCCCTTCACTGCTCTGCTCCTATTAATTGTAGCAAGATGAAAAGTATACTATAACCAGCACAGGAGTATGACAAATAATTGTACCAAGTTTTGTTAAAATCTGTCGAGTAGTTTTTGTTTCTATAACGGTTATACAGACAGACAGACAGACAAAAATTTTACTAATTGCATTTTTGGCATCAGTATCGATCCCTAATCACCCCCTGATAGTTATTTTGGAAATATATTTCATGTACAGAATTGACCTCTCTGCAGATTTATTATAAGTATAGATAGATTGTGTTTGGTTTAACTGTCATGTTCAAACAAAAGCTAAAAAGGAGTATTTTTGCTGTGATTTAGTATGACATCTATTCTCTAAGTAAGTAATCTTTAATAATCCTCATAAGCCATAATTTGGTATAATCATCTTGGGTCTCTTTTAGATTCAGTTTACACATTTACCAGATATGATGTTAATATAACCAATATCTGTATCAAACGATATAAGGCCTCCTGTAACAATACTTTGGTCAAGCAAGCAGTCCAGAGAACTGGGTGCACACGGTTTATAAGCATTTAGATTAATGAACTAAGCCATTGTATATTGTAATATGCATAACATTATATGGGTATAAAATACCCATGTGAATGATTCTGTATTTTGTAACTCCTGGGACGTAGTTCAATTCACTTTTGAATTAATTGCATGCATTCTAGACCGTAAAGGAGTTTAACACATACCAGTCGCTAATAAACGTCATCATAACCTCAAAAAGTATAGTTGATGGAAGTCAAGGTTCATATGCCAATATAAACGCTGTTGATACTCACTCTGGTACTTTTTATCCTGCACCATTGTCCAGTCACTTATCTTGCCCAAGCGGTCGCCTTTGCTGAAAGGTTGGTAGGGCATGTCCCTAAATTGCTCCGGCATTTCGCAAGGGCCCCATCCTGTAGGATTGTCTTGAATTATGGGTGCTACAAATCTTATTGGCTCTTCAGCCGGTAACACATGTTCCGACATTGTTATTTTGTGTCGAATATTAGTTATTTCTGTAAATTCAACATGTATCCAAGTTCCTGCCACACGACACTTTCGAAAAGATGCCAAAGATTCTGCTAACTTCAGTTGATAAAAATGAGCGACCAACTGAATGAGAATGAATGAGCTATACCATAAATTATAGAAGAAATTTCTCATCTGTTGCTTTGTAAGCTGGGTTTATACGTTCAAAATGATACACTATATGCAAACAATGTAATATTTGAAAAACGGATGTCTCGCAAATTTCTTTAAAATTCAAAACTGTCATCCGTGTCGCCATTTGTCAACTCTACATTTTAAAGAAAGCCATGCCACCACAGGAAATTCAAAATTTTTGTAATCACCTTTTGAATTCTGCTTCTTCTTCCCGGATTTCGGCACTTGGTTGATTTATTTTTTTACTTAATAAATACCCAGATCGTAATTTTCATTCCATATGTAAAGCCGGGCTTATAAATATTTATACCAATATATGTTTAAATGGGTTTTGCTCGTGGCTTCACCGGACTGAAAGTCCTTTTCTGTAAAATAGTACAACTGCGCAGGTTTCTAGGATAAAAACAACGTTTAATTATTTCAACAGCCGGAAAATCAGTAGCTTGCATAAATATTTATCTTAGAGTAAGAATAAATGTGTTCTAACCCTTACTTAAAATGTACTGTCTACGAGATAATAATTATTATCTACTCACTTCACGTCATTGGTGGCCATTCAGAGTTAGTGACAGTAGTTTATTTGTCTCTGATTGACAGTTAGCACTAGGTTCAATAGGTTGGTACTAGGTATTAAACTTCAGTTTTTTATATTTGGCAGCAGTGTACCCACTGCACAGTGTTCTGTTAACTTCAGTAAATGTTTATTGTGCTCGACAACAAATTCCCAATACTCAATAAATACACCGATTTTCATTGAAAATGTAATAAGACAATAAATGACATAAATATACTTTATTTGAGTATATTTAATATTATGTATATTCCATAAGAATACAATTGTTTTCGTTACTAACACCTATAGTTAAAGTTAAGTGTATTGACTTTTGTGTTTGATTAACAGTGGACAAAAAGTGAGCAATTATTTTTATTGTTTTCTCGCGGCTCCCAGTTTATAGTGAGTAAATATTTACTTATAAATTAGAAATGTATATTTTATTTCTAGGTAAATATAAATACATTGTAATTTCTTGTGATCAGAGTTTATTTACTAATATTTAGGCACTGAATATTATTTGAGAACGCGCTATTTATAGGTATGTACGTAGTACGTAAATATATAAAATTTGTAAAACTACTAATTGTACTGTTTAATGAGTTTGATAAAATGTAACCTTAAAATTTGCCATCGGTAAAGAGCGAAT
Source organism: Manduca sexta (assembly GCF_014839805.1). NCBI lineage: Eukaryota > Metazoa > Arthropoda > Insecta > Lepidoptera > Sphingidae > Manduca > Manduca sexta. The sequence continues at coordinate 11,061,592 of NC_051126.1, forward strand.
GTTTGTAATGTGTATTATTTGGGCATCGTATTAAGGCTGAGAATTACCTATGTGAGCTCGATTCCCACCAAAGTTGGGAGATTTGTATTTTTCGCTTTTTGACAATGGGGTATTTTATTATTGTATGGAACTCAAGCTACAATAAGTATTCACCTATAAATTAGGGTAGTTACTTGGTGAAGCATCTCCTAAATTGATTAGGATAAAATTTATTTTGTATGTTTTAAATTTCTACAAAGATATTACATTTTGAAACTTAACGGAGAGAATTAAAAGATGATTAAATTATCATAATTTAAAGTAGCTTTATAATAACCAGTTCGATGTATAAAATGCCGGTATTACTTAAACATTTCATAAAAAAATATATATTTTTGAGCGTCTTTTTAACACAATGAAGAGGTAAATACGTATGTGCACATACCTACGTTCATGAACATTTGAACACTCGAAATTGTCCTAATTGATTCGATTGCATACACTTCGCGTGAATAATAAATACCCGGGCACCAGTTCCTTTTTTTCTGTCTGAATTGGTTATATATACAACTGTTTTTCAGGCATGTCAATGTAGTGAAATGCTAAAGAATGTTCACCCATGTGTGCGTGAGGAACACTCTACGCTACATTTGTAAGGGTATTTATTCATATCATATTTATACTCTTTGAACATCATTTCCCACATATTATACATGTATTTATTATTTTTATTGTCTAAACTAGCTTTGCTCACGGCTTCTCCCGCGTGGAAATCAGAGCTTTTCCCGCGTAAATCTAGACATTCGAGATTTTTTATAACCACGCGACCCCTTCAATACTAATCGTTATATTTTAATTAATGAACATAAAACCGTAACGTACTATAACCTACACCTTCCTCAAGACTTGTACAATCTTTTCGTAAAAACGGTGAAAAAATCCTTTCAATAGATTTTGAGAAAATCGATCACATACAGACAGACAGCTTTTAGGAACGTTTTATATTATGTACTTATAGATTTCGGAATGGTCGAAGAGGCGGTCTAACCCATAACTGTAACATATTTATTGGTTTCTAAAAAAGTTCAATCAATTTTTCCTTTCCTCTCTTGTATCCAATCATGCCGAAATTAATTAACAATCTTAATTAATATCTACAGAACAATAACGAAACCAAATTGATCAAATTAGAGTAAGTACCCAAACTAAATTAAATGATTAATGATAAAACTTTAATATTAGTGGATAATTTCGGTGTATCAGTTAGTCTGGTATGTTTATTAATTTCGGCTAAAAGGCAGCTATACCTTATTCAACTAGGTCCTTAAATATGATTAAAGGACGAACATATTAAGATTGGCGAACCGTGATCAATTTCTTTGCGATTCCAACCGGGCTTATGATGATACTTAAGTTTTATATAGTAAGTGTGTCAATACCGAATATGCAATAAACAAGCATTAAAACTTTGATTCAAAAGGAAAAAATAATTCACCAAAATATTTGAGTAGATAATATAAATGTGTTTTTGAAGGTATGTGAAGTCTGCCAACCTTACGCCAGCGTGGTGGAATATGCAATAAACAAGCATTAAAACTGATTCAAATGGACTAAGGCTCTCTTTGTAGTAGAAGAGTGGGACAGTACGTAAAACTGGGCTGGTATTCGACAAACTGCGGTGATCATACATTAATCCGCACCGTGTGCAAAATATCGTATTTTTTTTATTTATTTATTGCACTTAATATACAAATGTATACAGGCGGACTTAATGCCATAGGCATTCTCTCCCAGCCAACCTTAGGGTGGTGTAGAGATAAAATAGGTAGATGCATCATGGTGACATGAATTTTACAAAAGATAAAGAAAAAAAGTATATAAATGTAAATATACGATAAAGACCTTGACCTATATAGCAAAAAATATAAAATACCTACAAATTATAAACGCCATTATATATTTTAAATTTATTTATGGTTCATGCATAAAAATATACTTACAACACATTCGTCAATCGTCCCCCACAAATCACATAAGAAAAAAAAAATTATAGTCCCCTCCTTTTTGAAGTCGGTTAATAATATAGGTTTCATTATGAGTTCCAGAATTTCCATACCTACATAACGGAATCTTGTAGTGCTACCTATAAGTTTTTTATTAAGAAAATAGTTTTATAGGTACGCATTATGTGTTAATAAATAAAATAAAAGCCTTTTATTTCTTGCAAGTAGGTACATTATGAAGTTTAAGAGGTAAGAAAAAAAAATGTATTAATGTGAGTATAAACATTACATTAAAACTACGACCGCTTACAACACCCATATGCAATATATGGGGACTTTACTTGAAAACAGCGCGCGGTGGTATAGTACAGTTACTTCGCGACTTAGTAGCTTTCGCTGTTTTTCCCCGCGTTACTTATATCATAAGCCCCGCCCCTTGACCCTAAATGGACTAACGGGCTATGAAATATAAAAACGTAAAGTCCCCAACAGATACAATGCGTGTGATATGTCCCTTATCTACATAATTTAGTGATTGTGTTTTTGAAGATAACGTGTGATATGATTATTTGGTAAAATAGTATTTTGATTATTTTTGTTTTTTAGTTTAGGTCAGTACATAACATTTATAAAAAAAATTGACTTCTTTTTGGCTCATCTATAAGGATCTATCATGAATAGTACAATTTGCGGCTCCACGTGTGCGAGTCAGTCTACCTATTGCCATACCCTAGATAAAATTTAATTCAGTCATCCACAGAGTTCCGACTCAAATGCGATAGTTAGTGATATGATGTTACTAAATAAACCGATTTAATTTAGGAACTTATTTTGAACTAAATCGGTACTGAGTCGCTCGGTAAAAGATGATAGCAGGCCTTCAGGGATATTGTAGCTCTCTATATTATTCCTTATTTCACGAGCCTATAAATGAACTGCTCTAAACTTTTTTTCTTTTCTCACTTTATCATGTACCCTCAACTGATTGAAAAGAGCAACACCAGAGTTTCTTGCCCGTTCTTCTCTGGTGAAAACTGCTTTCCGAACTGGCAGTAGAGTTAATATTGACGGAATCTAAATAATGTATTACATTTTACAGATTCAAATAAATCATTTCATTTCATATAATTGTGAAGGAATTTTTAAAGTCGGAGCAAAGGTTCCAATTAATAAAAAAAATAAAATAATCAATTACGTAACCTTTCTAAGGTATATCACTTACTCTATGATAACCTATTTACTGGTTACCAATTTTGGAGTCGATGACAAAACAGAGCTGCTTAATTCTTGAGGTCATCAAAAAATATAATTAGCTAGTAATATTCATTGGGTCCGACTTCAATTAAGCGCATCGCAGTGAGTCTGCCATGCCGGAATTAAAATAGTCCTGCATAAATAAGTAATACTTAATTGAAATGTCATTAAAATATTGAAGTAAGTAATATTATTTTGTTATTTGCTATACATTTTGATGCAAACCACACAGTTGATAACAGCTGTAGCTGTGTAGCTGTAATGAAGATTTAATATGTGCATTCGAGTTGTAACATCCTGTTGATTTATTTAAAGTATGTTTTTATGTATATCAAATACAAACGTCATGAAAATTTTATTTTACGGAACGACTTAACTAGCTTTGCTTCGACAGACCAAAATGAAGGACTCGTGCACATAAAAATATTTATATGTTATTCCTTATGCTATCTGACCTGCATTTCCTAACCCACTGTCTTAAATGAGATTCATATTATATATACACACACACACACACCATCACACATTTCATCCCCGAAGGGGTATGCAGAGGTGCAACCAGGGCACCCACTTTTCGCCGAGTGTGTTCCGTCTCAGGATGTGATAGGGGGCGAGCCTATCGCCATATCGGACACAAATTCCAGATTCCGGGCTGATATTGAGCAGAAAAACCCAATTATCACTTTGCCCGACCCGGGATTCGAACCCAGGACCTCAGAGCGCTGCCGTACCGCGCGTGCAGTACAACTACGCCACCGAAGC
>NC_051126.1:11066089-11247382 GCF_014839805.1 Manduca sexta
TGTTAATAAAACCACTATGACGGATCACTGTTATTTAATTTGATATCTTAAACATAAACTTAAAGAACTACATTATTGTGGCTGCTCGCCGGCAGCCCGTGACAGGAAGAAGGAAGTGGAGGCGTGTTGCCACAAAAACAAATTAAATTACATATTAACAAATGTTACCCTAAACAAATATAAATGTACCCATTCAACATGCCTCCTTACATTTATATTTTAACTAAATCATATCATACACTACTCATATCAAGACAATAGCTCTATAAACATTACCTTCAGTATAACATATTATATTAATTTATCAATTATCATCTTTTAATTAAACAATTTAAACCAATATTTATCTCAACATAATATCCATCTGAAAGATAAATTACTTTTACAACAACTTTAACATATCTCTAAATTTATTAAATTTATTACTTCCCAATGGTTTTGTTAAAATGTCAGCTATATTTTGATCAGATGCAATTTTTATAACATCAATTAAACCAATTTTAACACTTTCATGAACAAAATGATAATGAACTTCAATATGTTTTGAATTTTTGTGAAATTTCCGTATTTAGCAATAATTTGAGCTCCAATATTATCTTCATATATTTTTACAGGTTTACAATCTTTCTGACAAATCTCATTAATTAAACAAACTATAAATTTAATTTCAGTAACAGCTTCTGACAGCGCAATGTATTCAGCAAATGTAGATGACTTTGTTACACAATTTTGTTTCTTTGATTTCCAAAATATTACATTCCCAAACAGTCTAATTACAAATCCTGTTGTTGATTTCCTACTGACAATATCTCCTGCAAAATCTGCATCTACATAACAATCTAACATATCAGAATTTATATTCATGTTATAAATTAATTTTATATGTTTTGTTAAGTAAAGATATTTAAGTACTCTCAAGCATATTTAAAATGTGTCTCATTATAGCAATTTTGGAATCTACTCAAATAATTAACACTGAACGATATATCTGGTCTTGTACCTGAACTAATATATAAAAGTGCTCCAATTAAATTTCTATATTTTACATTCTCATTTATATTACAGTTTTCTAGTTTAAGATTTACTTCCATTGGTGTAGTATATAACTTTGTATTTATTATATTATAACGCTTAGCTAATGATTCTATATATGATTCCTGACTCAGTGTCATGGTCTTATTCTTTTATAATCATAATCAATATGTATTCCAATGTATTCTTTAACTTTACCCATATCCTTCATAGTAAATTTACTTAACAGTTTGTTTTAATATTACTCATTACCTTTTCATCTTTACAACATATTAACAAATCATCAACATATAACAAAATGTATACACTCACATTAGTATCCAATTTAAAATATAAACAAAAGTCATATTTACTTCTCTGAAATCCAAGACTAGTTAAAAACTTATTGACACATTCATACCAAGCCCGAGGGCTTTCTTTTAAACCATATAATGTTTTATTTAATTTATAAACTCTATCAGTGCCATCATCATAACCAATTGGCTGCTTTACATAAACTTCAGATAAAATTTTACCATTTAAAAAAGAAGTTGCAACATCCATCTGATGTATGTTAAGATTATTTTGACAACAATAAGACAATAACAATTTTAAAGTTTGCATTTTAGCAACGGGTGAATATATATCATCAATAAAATCTTTTTGTTGAAAACCTCTTACTACTAACCTAGCTTTAAATTTATTTTCGGCTTTCTTTCTGTATATCCATTTCACATCTAAAGGCTGTTTGTCTGCTGGTTTACTTACAAGTCTCCAGGTCTCATTTTTTGCCAAACTGTTCATCTCACGATTCATAGCCTCAGTCCATTCTTTTGCTTCATCGCTAGTTATTGCCTCCTGAAAATTATCTGGAATCATAGCATCACAATAGTTAACAGTTATACAATAATAACCAAATTCTTCATCAAACCGAGTTGGTGGCTTGATTTTACGCCGATTTCTTGTTTCAATTACTTTATTATCATCATAACTTTCATTTGTTTCAGCATTCAAATCTTCATTAATTTTCTCATTATTTTCTTCTGCATTAGTCTCTTTCTTCTCTTCTATAATTTTCTCTTCCAATTTATTCGGCTGGCTATTACTTTTATCATTTTTTTCTCTTCTCTATTATCATCGAGACCAATACACATTACATCATCTTCAATTATATCACAATGTCTTTGCTACAACTGTTCTATTGTTTATTAATACTCTATATCCAACATCTGTATAGCCCATTAGTATGCCAAGCTCGGCTTTCCTGTCCCATTTACATTTTCTCTTTTCCTCTGGTGTTCTAACAAATACTTTACTTCCATATATCCTTAAATTTTCAATGCTTGGCCTTTGTTTGAAAAATATCTCATAAGGCGTCTTCCTTTCTATAGTGCCATTTGTTAATGTTCTATTCTTTAAATAAGCTGCGGCCATAACCACTTCAGGCCAAAATCTTTTATGCACTTTTGCCTCTGCCAATAGACATCTTGACATATCCATTATTGATCTATTGAACCTCTCTGCTGTGCCATTTAATTCATGCACATATGGCGGACAAGATTTAATCATAATTCCCTTTGATCTTGCAAAGTCAAACACTCTTTTATTAATGTATTCCTTTCCATTATCACATCTCAATTCTTTAATATTTTTCCCAGTTAAATTTTGTATCTCATTAACATACTGCATTAAACAATTATATACTTTATCTTTTGACGGAATACAATAAACTTTTGCCAACTTACTATAGTCATCTATAAAACTTAAGAAATATTTTTCACCATTAAAACCTGTAGTTCTGTGTGGCCCATTTAAATCTGTGTGTACAATTTCTAATATATCCTGTGCTCGTTTTCTATTATTTTTAAATGGCAAGTTATGCATTTTATTTTCAATACATATAGCACATTTCATGTACTTACATTCAATCTCCTTTGGTAATCCTTTCAATAATTCACTTGTACACATAGTATTCAAATTGTTAAAGTTTATATGACCAAGCATCCTATGTAATTTCTCCTTCACTGTCATACTTGATTTCTTCACTAAATTAGCATGTAATGTACTTGCATTTATATAACCTTTTAATTTATACAGTCTATCTTCTTTCACTGCTATAGCTATAATAGTTCCATAGACGTTATATATTTTTGATTGTCGTCCCCTGGAAACAATTTTATGATTGTCTGTAATCTTTGAATAGCTCAATAAATTTGTTTTCATCTCTTTGACATAGAAAACATTGTTCAAAACAACTTCAGACTTTTTCCATAGACCATAAAATAAGTTTGTATTTTTCCGACCTTTGTAGCTTCTAATATTCTTCCATCACCAACTTTTACTTTAATAGGTTGTTGTAATATTTCACATGAATGATAGTACTCATCAGTATTAATTATATGATCTGTACAACCACTATCTAATAACCAAGTTAAGTGGCCAGACTGCTCAATATTATATATTTTACTTGAAGTTGAAACATTATTATTCTCAATAGTTGCAAGGAAATTATTACCACCACTCTCATTACTGGATTTATTATTATAAGTTCTTCCTCTAATATTTCTTGAATTATAATATGATCCACGTTGATGTCCACGATTATTATTAAATCTAATAAATCCATTTCCTCTACCACTGTTAACATTTCTGTGTCGACAATCTCTTTGCATGTGGCCAGGTTTTCCACAGGTAAAACATTTAAAGTTTTTATTAGGTGATGCAGAACTACTAGTGTGAGCTTTAAAACATTTGAGTTGTCGCGTGATGGTTCATTACATTTTTCAGGTTCTTTATCCAATGATTTTAACATAATTTTACTTTTCAAATAATCTACAGTTCTGTCTTTTCTGGTAAAACGTCTATTAGATCTCCAATATGACTGTAATTACGAGGTAAGGCCTTTAACATATAATTTAATTTTTCTTGTTCACTTACCGTCGCGCCGGCTTGTTTTAACTGATTTATTGATTTCTCAAAGTCGTCAAAAATACACTTACTTGCGAATAGTTCGATAATTTTATTGCTTCTACATTGTTGCGACATATAATCTGTAGTGCCGATGATTTCTGCAGGTACATTTCATCAAATTTTGCCAATATTTTGCATGCGGAATCTAAGTCGCATATATATTCGAGTTGCTTGTTGCTTATTGCACTATAAATGTAGTTCGTTGCCTGGATATCCATCTCTTCCCACTTTGCAACATCATCCGAATCATTTTTGATTCGTATGGCAGCTTCTTTACATTTCTTAAACTCCAAAAACTTAAGTATACGTATTTTCCAGCTACTATAATCCGATCCGTCGAATATTGGAATAACTGCGTCATTGCATTTTAGTAAACGCCATTTTGCTTATTGCATATATAGCACGTTTCCACTTTATTTGCGAAAATATCTTCTTTTCTTCTTTGTATTTGCAGGCAACCACGCTCTGCTACCATGTTAATAAAACCACTATGACGGATCACTGTTATTTAATTTGATATCTTAAACATAAACTTAAAGAACTACATTATTGTGGCTGCTCGCCGGCAGCCCGTGACAGGAAGAAGGAAGTGGAGGCGTGTTGCCACAAAAACAAATTAAATTACATATTAACAAATGTTACCCTAAACAAATATAAATGTACCCATTCAACAATAAGTAGTTGTTCAACAGCAGCGTTTCCGACGTAAGCGATAAAAAAGCAAGATTATCGCTATTTCCACACAAAAATATCAACAAAAGTGCTTTAATCTTTTTTTCAGTACATTTTTTATGCCGGGGTGGCAATAACTGCATCTCTCTTTATTGTAGTTTTATCAATGTAAAATGTCAACCTAGACTAGAGGTTTGTAATACAAACTTTGTATCTCTCGATGGTCGTCTAAGTTATACAGACTTGCTGAAGCATTTAGATTTTTCACGTAAGACCCAATATTATTTTATTAATTACTCTTAAACATCTGCGTAAAGCATCATATAGCTGCTGCACATTTATTATTTAAAAAAAAATTGTAAACGAATTGACTGTCTTTTACAGAATGACGGGCGCGGTGGATCTGCCTGAATGTCCAGTATGCCTGGAGACGATGTCGGCCCCGATCTTCCAATGCCAGTCCGGGCACAGTCTCTGCAACCAGTGCACCAGTAATCTTGTTCCGCCGATGTGTCCTATTTGCCGCCAGCATATGACGCAGATGAGGAACTGGCAACTTGAAGATATTATTGCTAAGGTAAATTATTATATTATTGTGGGTAGTCCAAGGATGATTTGCCGGTTGGATAGTACGACCATTCCGCCTGTTATATTCAACGGCAATATCATTCCTTGGAGCTCCAGTGTTGTAGATCTCGGTTTGCACATCGACTCCACCCTGAGCTGGAGACCCCAGGTAACATCTGTCTGCCAAAGAGTCACCGGTACTCTTCGGACTCTATACCGCCTGAAGAACTTCCTCCCGCTCAAGACCAGGACTACGCTCGTGCAAGCCTTAATTCTCCCTGTAATCGACTATGGTGATGTATGCTATTTTGATCTAAATGCAGACCAACTCAACAAACTGGACCGTCTTCTAAATAACTGCATTCGATTCGTGTATAATCTCCGCAAATTTGATCACATTTCTTCCTACCGTCTTGATCTAAAATGGCTACCTATACGCCAGCGCCGTTCTTTGCGGGCACTAACCACACTATTCTCTTTACTTAGCTCCCCTACTCCTCCTACTTACTTATCCTCTAACTTCCAATACCTCTGTAATAGCCACGATAGGAATCTCCGCTCTTCTAGCAATCTTCTCCTTAAATGTCCATCTCATAGCTCTAACTTCACTCACTCTGCTTTCGCTATCCAATCTATTCTTCTATGGAATTCACTCCCCCTCGAAATTAGAGCGGCTACTTCTCGGCTTGCCTTCAAAAGGAGAGTACGGCAGCTTTTGTTAAAAGAAGCAGAAGAGTTGTCACTTTAATTCTAAACTTTATATTATTAGTATATACGAGTACATATTATATATTTATGTATTTATAATCTGTATTTTATGTATTTATAATATTACTTATATTATGTTTGTATTTAATATAGTTATACATTATAGTTACTTTTATGTATGTTTATGTATTATTAAATATCCTTATGCACCTACCTTATTTATCTCTGCACCACCCTTAGGTTGACTGGGAGAGAATGCCTTTGGCATTAAGTCCGCCGATATACTTATTATGTATATAAAGTGCAAATAAATAAATAAATAAATTATGTGGCTATTTTATTTAAAAAAAAATAGTCTGTAATAGAAGGACAATTCTTTCATCTTTGTAAATTATCGCTTGCTTTAACAGTGAAGGAAAAAATCGTGAGGAAACCTGTATACATGAGAAGTTCACTATAGGGATTTCGAGGGCGTGTGAAGTCTCGTAGACCAATCCGCACTAGGCCAGAGTGGTGAACTAAGGCCTAATCCCTCTCAGTAGTAGAGGAGGCCCGTGTCCAGCAGTGGGACGGTATATAATACAGGGCTGATTATTATTATTATTATACTTTCAGGCCAAAGTGGCGTGTCCGAATAAGTCCGTGGGTTGCGTGTACACCATGCCCTCAACTGATGTGAATGATCATCTCAAGGAGTGTATATTCCGTGACATGGAATGTCCGCTTGGCAGTGTGTCTGGGAAATGCTCTTGGAGTGGTAAGTATAATCTAGAATAACTATATATTAAGAAAATTTACTATCTACCTGATCGAGCCGATTTCGTACCACCCTATGATTCCTAGTACTTTTTATAGCATTGTTACTTACGACGCCTCCGAGATTAGACTTCAGGCCGACTATAAAATTGATATTGATTGTACACTGATGATTATCGAGATAGAACTGAAGCTAATCAAAAATAATGTTGCACTGATAATATTTTCATTGATAACCTTGTTGTCACGCAGGAAAATTGAAGGATATTATGGATCACTTCCAAGAACGCCACCAGAAAAATTGTAACGTTAGTTCCGACACCCCAGTGAATCTTGATAACATTGAACTTAAAGAAGACGAGCGCTTTTTATACTTGGTGGCGCAGCAAAAGATGCTATTTATCATAACCGTGAAGTTAGACACATTGCAAAAGATGGCCTTTTGGATTGTCCAGCACATCGGAAGCAAATCCGTGGCTAGGCAGCATATATACGAAATTCATTTGACCAGCAATTTGGACGAGCGGCGGAAACTAGTCTTCTGTGACCATTGCTTCAATGACGCGATTAAGGCGGACGAAGTGTTCCGTCAGGGGAAATGCGCTGTTGTGCCGTTTGAAGCTCTCAAGCATTTCATAAAGGATAAAAAAATTACGTTCAAGTTCTTCATTAAAAGGCTTCCGGTGGCTAATAAGAAAAAAGTCGATAATGGTAAAGATGCTAAGCCAAATGATAATAAACAGAATCCAGCTCCCAAAGGTCCTGGACCTAAAAAGGGACCAAAGGACGCCACGGGACCTCCCAAACCTGGTCCCGGCGGAAAGCCGAAGCAAAATAAGGCTAATGCATAAAGTCTGACTATTTGTTTTTTCTAACAATATTGATTGTTTATTACCATATATTAGCTATAAGAAAATATGGGATAATTTTCGAAATTACTAAGAAAACAATTTGATTTTTTTTCCATATTCAAATACGTACATAAAATAATTTAATTGCAACTTCTTTTTTCTGCATTCATTGACAAAACAACTACGTTTTATTTTTGATCTTAGACAGATTTAAAACAGGGACTAATTTTTACATTTACATATTGCAATCATGGCAGCATGGCTTTGGTTGCCATATATTCCTAGTTAAATAAGTAAATTATTCTCTCTGATTTTATAATGAATTTGTTTTTCACATACCTTTTGCACTCTCTCTGCTCTTATAATACTTATGTCATCAGTGAATAATTTTTGTGCAGGTTGCTAAAATCTTTTTTTTTTTAATTATTTCAAACAGTTGCCTATTTAAAGTAAATTTTTATTTGTTTAATTTTTGTGAGGAAAATAAAATTTGCAAACCATCTAAAAATGCCAAAAAAAAACTTTTTCTATCTAATGGCAAATGAGAATCCTGGAAAACTAGGCAATCCTGTAAAGCTTTGCCAAATATAACAATTTAAGTAAAAACTGGGACTCTATAAATAAATCTGTCCTCATACACAACGTAGTTTAGGCATTTATAAAAGTTGATATCTTCAACGGTCACGAATGTAAGAAAAATTAAGATGTATAATACCTACGTATAATTGTGTAGGTGCTTATATATATATATATATATATGTGGCTTCATAGTAGGTACCAAAGTACGTAAATTCTTTATCACAATATACAATCAATGTTAAAATATTATTATGTATAGATAAGTAATACTTTTATGTGGATTGATCATCCAAAACCAGTGTCAGATGTATCTACAGCCTTTAATCTCCTGGCCATTTCTCTGACACGTTGAGATAGAGGAAGGCATCGCAATAGGATAATTCCTTCCTTTAATGCACACACAATGTTATTGGGCTTCTGGTATCGAGCGAAGTGGGTTAAAAGAAAATATAGATCCTTTCCTTTAACAATCGGTTACAGTCTACTTGTAAAAGGCAGAAGTAGTAACTCTACCGATGACTCGAAAATTCTACTATAAAAGTAGTCAGCAGTCCTTTAATATTTATAAGTGCATTAAGCCGGCTCCAGAGCAGTGTGATATGGCTCTCGTCCAAATCATGAGTATCTGGGGAACATAATCACAACAAACCTGAGCACGATATTATCGCAGTCAACATAATGGATACACACTAATGTATTTACATATATATGTAGATTAATATCCATTTGTGAGGTTTTTATGTGAGTATGGTGTCGGAAAGTGAATTCCTATGTGATGCCATTGTGTAAAGCCTCAATATATCTCTCCACACAAAATCAGTTAGGTTGGAAACAAATTGGGCGCACTTCATTGACCATGGGCGTAGTTAGGCATTTTGATAGGGCCTGGATGCTACCGAAAAAATATAAGTCCTCATAGTGCGGCATTGTGCTTTATCCTCTTCCTGTGAATGTAAACGCGGAGGGGATTATGGTTAGATATTATTATCACTTCTTTGCCGATTCTATGTGGTACGCTACAACAAAAAGGTGATGTTTTCATTCACCAGGGGCAAATCCAGTATCCTAACACGCGATGCGTACGCTCAAGAAATTTGTAGCAACTTCACTTACCATAATTAACTTTACTCCAGAGAAATTCTGTAAAAAATTTGTTTCTGAAGTGAAGATATTTGGAAAGTGTCAAGCTACAGTCAATTGTAGAAGCCCTTATAATTTGGTTCTTCCTCTTGCCACTAATCAATAACGTGGCTTGTAACTGATTTGTTATTTGCTTCTTTATTTTAACTAAATATATAAGTATTTTAAAACATTTATTAGTTATTATTAAGTACTAAGTAGGTAGGTATATCAATCTTTATTACCGTGGTGTTAAGTTTTTTTATTGTATAAACAAATCCTAAAAAGTATTTAATTACAATGGACCGTATAATATGAAGGCGATGTATTAGCGCAACACACTATCACAAGCATATTCGAAATCAAGACTTGCCTGCATGACGTAATCATCCCCTTTTTTTTTTTTGGTTTCGCGGAGAAAGTCCCTTATTACTACCGCCCAGCCTGCGTGGGGGTGACTGAGCGGTTATGCTGGGGTAACCGTGCCTTGCGGCCCGGCGCTGAGCCGCCCGGATTTGATGGCGACCTTCGGGCGACCGCCAGGCCGAGTCCCTAACCCTATATACAACTTAATCTATGCACGGCCTACCAGCTAAAACTCCGCGGTGGCCCTCTTCGGCGCATTAGGGACGGCCGCGGGCTTCCTCTGACGTTGAAGTGTCTAGTCTGCGACCGCAGCCGCCCCTGCGCGGTGCCGCCTTGCGGCCCGTCTCCTATTTGGGGGGGGGGGGGCTCAGAAGCCCCCGCGCACCGAAGGACGCCCTCGGCGTCTACGGCAGCGTGAGGCCAACTACACACTGCCGTCCATCCCGGGGGTCAACCGACAAATGTGCAAAGATGCACAGAAATGCACTAGGGCGAATAGCCCCCTGCTGCCCGCCGACGACCCCCTTCGTGGCCCCTATTAGTCGCCTCTTACGACAGGCAGGGGATACCGTGGTGGAATTCTCCAAACGCCCCCATTCCACAGGGCGGGAGACGCCGGTCAGTCGTCCACCCGGCGCCTCCTTCGTCTCCTATGACGGCGGGAGGGATCGGCCCGTTCCCGATCCCTCTCGGCACTCTCCTTCTGCGAGAGGACCACCTCGCAGAAGTGGGCCACTGCACGCCAGGCCTCCCGACTGCCGACCATGGAAGCGACCACGGCCGGCAGCGAGAGATCTCCTCCGACGACTGAAACGAGAGCGCTGCGCTCCTCGTCCCAGGCTGGGCAGGACTCCAACGTGTGTTGGGCCATATCCTGCGGGCAGTTGTCACAATGGTGACACACGGCGCTTACTTCCTTTCGTACTATTTCACACAGGTACTTCCTTTCGTATTATTTCACATAGGTGACGTAATCATCCCCTGGGGAATATGGGGTGTGTAATATTAAAATAAATACCTCTTAATTATATATTATAGGTAACTACGTACTATAACCCGCGGTAGTAAAAAATTTATATGTACTAAAGTTAAGTAAGTTGTAGTAAAAATACAACTATCTACGTCGTAGTTTAAATGGTATATTTATCGGGTTGCCGATTTTTATATGATAAACACAGCACTAGATTTAATAAATAAATGATACTGCTTATAATTATTTGTGTTTTATTGGTATTCCCACATATTTTATCACCATGATAGCATCAAGCTCTTCTCCCTTTCCAAGGGTAGGCGGAGATGAAATGCATTCGCATGTCGCCGGAATAAAACCGAAATGATTTCTGAACTCAGTAATTTTATAACCAACTTGGAAAATACTTTTTTAGAAATTTGCGTTGGGTTTGTTGACACCCTATAACTGGTAGCCAGTATATTGGCAATGTTCAATATTTGTTCGGTTTATGTAAGTAATGGTTTAATTTTTTGTTAAACATGTTTTGAATTCCCTTTAGCCGAACTATCGGAAAGAATATACAGTATGTAAGGGTAGTCGAGGGAAAGAAAGAAAGGTGCTTGTTGTCTTGTGTTCTTTAAGAAAGGTGCCACTGTTCGAATATTGTCCCAAATACATAATATACTACTCAAAACCTATAATAAATTATATTTTTTTTCCGGTAATTTTAGGGCCTAGGTATGTTTGCCTGTTCCAAGACAAGCTTGAAGTATGATGGGAAAACGGATGGTCATATTCACATGTAGCGACCGATAAGATAGATCAAACAAATAACTAGCAAAAGGGTACCCACACGCTGGGAAGCTGCCTTTATTTCAGGTTTACTCTATTATTTACTTACTTAAATTCTTTCGAGGTTTATATTGGGTTTGAAAAAACTGTCCCTAATTGTTAATCCCGTATTATACACAATAATTAGGCATTTCCGAATCTACTTTTACTCATTAACAATTATGGCTTGGCCTCATAAAATAATTGATGTGTGTGATTCTGAATTGGGTACCAAATCGTTAGTTCCCTACTGTTATGAGCAGGCACAGTTATTACCAAATAGTCATGGACGTAGATACAAACTATACTCATTTATCTTCGTCTTCACGACGTGTTTATATAATATGTAAGTATATTGCACGGGTGCCGTTATAGCACCTATTGCATTGGTATTTGTTGCGCCTCATCACTTGTATTGCTTGTGTAAATTACAAGCGGCGCGTAAAAACCGCGTAGTACACATGCTAATATTGTATTGATTAATAAATGTACGATGTGCATAAGTATATGAAACCGAACCGGCCATTAACGTATCTTATTTACGGTTTTATAAATTTGCAAAGTTTTATCATTTTTTTTTGAGATATAAGATGTATTTTTAGTCGTACCTTATTTTAACATTCGGGAGTTCACGCTTACACGTAGCTAATAATAAAATATAGTACTTATATCGGTATTTGGTGAAATTGTACACAGGTAGCTATGCATTTAAGTTATGCATTTAAGCTTGTTCCAAATGTAGTCAGACTGGTTAGCAATAAAGGCAGATGGAAGTAAGGGAAAAGCCAGTTCAATAACTAACTATACCAATGCGGCAACTGGCAAGAATCCAGTAACCAGTGTAGATGGCGCAGTTTTCTTGCTTTACACTAAATATACTACGTGTCCAGCCGGCCTAGCATGCGCACGACGACAAAATTTTGTCGACACTTTTTCTCGTGATTTTGTCGTTTATCTCTATATGTCTACCGACACTAACATGCGCGCTCATTTTCTCGACTTGTCACGAGAAAAGTAGAGAAAAATTAATGTTTTATTAATCTGTGG
This sequence comes from Manduca sexta, assembly GCF_014839805.1. NCBI lineage: Eukaryota > Metazoa > Arthropoda > Insecta > Lepidoptera > Sphingidae > Manduca > Manduca sexta. The sequence continues at coordinate 11,078,519 of NC_051126.1, forward strand.
TATTTTTGTCTACAAACCCTAACATGAGCTAATAATTTTATCGTTTTTTGACACACGTAAACGAGATATTTGTCTTCTTTGATATTGTACGAAGAGATAAATCGAGAAAATTATCAATTTAATTTATTCGTTAAAACGCGATGGTGGTATCTTACTATAGTAAAATAATATCGATATACGACAAACGAGAGGCGTGTAAAGTGAAAAGAAGACATATTATACTTAATTGATTTATGATATCCCTTTGCTACAAAACGAATGGCATTGTATATTAAAGAAAAGTTTGCTCCCGACTTGGAGTCTCAAGCCAAAGGCATAGCCGTCCGTTTAAAGGTAATTGAATATATTTATTACATACTTAATTACATAAGTAGCTGAGTTTAATATCAATTGAAGTATTTTGATTTATAGATACTTAATGGAATCATTTTTATTTTTTTTAGGTGAGACTCGTGAATTTTACGTGCAAGGTATGTTAGGGCTCTTAGATTGTACCCATATAAAAATATTACCTCCTAATGAGCCACAAAGTGCACAATATCAAAAATGAGGAAGGATGCCTGCGACACCAAGGTTCAACTGGTAATGTACTATTAATTAATTATTAGAGTTAATAGAAATAAAAAAATGAATGTACTTTGAGAAATATCTTCACAATTAATACATAGCGTGTTACCTTTCATAAAAATGAAATTAGTGTGCCAACTAATGAGGTAATAAGAGCTATTTAATCAGATTAATTGCAGTTTTAATTTTGTTTATTTTAATACTACAAATACAAATGAGTAACTTGTTTTACCATTATGTTTTGCAAAACTAGTACCTATATGTTACCAAAAAATGTCACATTATGGATTCAAACAACAAAACTCTTAATGTGAATGCCAGGTATCGGAGAAGATACTATTACTATGCAACTTAACAATATAAACAAATAATATCTTGCTTTATTTCTTTATTAAAAACTTCATTTACACTGATTGTATACTGATGGACTTAACAATAATGGATATATGGTTATACACTGTTTCAAATTGTTGTTTGACTATATTATTTTACCACTGGTACAACTTCACATTATATTACTATTGTTAAGTAACTGTAGGTAATGCAGTATTTTATGTTACAGTGTTCCAATGGAGGAAACTATTATAAATGACCATGATGTGTGAGAAGAACCTCTACAATTATCAGTACCTGCAAGTGTCTCTCAAGCAGGATGACCTCAATTGTAATAAATAGATATTTTCCTATGTAAATAATGTATATTTTATTATATTCACATTTTAAATATCAAGATAGTTTTCATTATTACAACAAAATCTTTTTAACTTAACACAAATTTAGGCAACAATAGAATATTTTATAATAACTTGTTATACAACAAATTTCCTACAATTACTGTAATGAAATACTATGAACACTTACAAGAAACAGAAATTGCACTCTCAAGTAATTGCTGCAGTTTACTTATATTATTAATTTCCTAAACCAACAGAACAGAACCAAATTTCCTAACATACAGATGTTTTATCTAGTGTATAAATAAAGATACCTAACGAAATATATATACATGATATTAAGTATTTAAAAAATGTAGTTTTTCTTAAAAAAAACTGGTTATAAAAATACATATTTTCATTAAAGTATTAAGTTCAAACCGAGCAACTAAAAAACTTTTTGGGAGTAGTATTTGGTAAGCTCTTCAACATGGTGTTGACTGCTGGGCTGGGGACATTCCAATTAATGTAGAGGGACTTGATTCACGGAACTAAAACAAAAAGAAAATATATACTTACTTCATATTTTAATAAACACTAATACTAAAAAACATCAATTACCATCGAATAAGAACAAACTTGAGCTTTGTGGCTGCAAAGTTCAACTTACAACATTGGTGTTTTGCTAATAAGGTTATTGTTTCACTATACTTACATCAATTGGGTATTTTGTGAGGCCCAAAGCCACAGTCATCTCCTTCCCGATTGCACTACTGATTCCATTAGGCATTATGGTACATCGTTCTCACGGCGGGGCGTAGTCACCCGAGGTAAAAGTCCGGCTTGGGCACCATATACTCGTACAAATAATTGTCTTATTAGATTTTATTTGATTTGTGTCTTGTTACTTCGTACTCCAAAATAGGGCGGAGCTGTTATTTTGTGTTAGAATCCTTATTATATTGTACAATATTATTATTAATTTTGAATTTGTTTACTTATTTACGTTTTTATTTACATTATGCTCTTTGTTATGACATAAACTGTCACATAAAACGTCAAAAGAACCTAATTGGATCATAGATCTATAAAAATTGAATGAACTAAAACCATTGTAGCTATATTAGAAAATAAAATGTTTAGAATATATATTTCAATGGGCAACATCGGTTTGTCTTCACGAGTAAACTTATGTCTTCAACGAGGAATTTGTCGATCGTGGTGCGCATGTTAGAGAAAACGAGATATTAATCGACATCGACAATTTGTCTACTCTCGTTATCGAGATATCTCGTGATGCGCATGCTAGGCCGGCTGTCCTCCGGTATTGCTTCAATCTATGGTTTTTATTATGAAACTAATTGTATTGGATGGTAATTGGATTTAAAATGTAAGGATTAGCAAACTGTAATAATGAATATTTTCTTCAGTCAATATGTCAGCTATTGTAAGGGAGTAGGGCTTAGTCCACCACGCTGGCCTAGTGCGGATTAGTAGACTAGAAAACTTCTCAGATATAAAGGTTTCCTCGCGATGTTTTCCTTAAAGTTTTGTTTCTGTTAAAGCAATCGATAATTTAAAAAGAATAAACACAATTTTTTTAAATTTCGGAGGTGTGTGCCCTTGGGATATGAACCTGCCGTTTCACAACTAACTAGCTGTTGCGCCGCTATCCTAGCCGCATGGGGCGTTTCCGGAAGTATTCAGCTGCGCGAGCAGGCTGGCAGAAGAGAAGATATGTCACGCGGCGACTATTCTATTTTCCTATATTAGTGTATTATCTATGATTCTATTATTCTTTTTGGTAGGACGTTGTCAAGAAATGTCTAAAATTGTATTCTGTAATTATTTTTCTATTAAGTATGTTTATTGTAAAAAGAGCGATTTAACATAGGCTATCGACACTCTCAGTCTAAGTGCATGTGGATAATTCTATATTTTTATAGGCCATATGTCATATAGATTGGCAATGAAGCAGGACTTCTTATATTATTCCTTTTAAAAATATAATCCCTACTTATTTATATAAAACGATTTCATTATAAATTATATTACATACGATACATACCTATAATTTATAATCAAATTGTTTTATATAAATTCGTAAGAATTTTATATCAGAGACGAAATGATAAATAAAAATCCATATAGATTTTAGTTTTTTTTAATTCCTTATAAACTAGATGTTCATTTCTTGGCCTTGGCTTCTCTTACAGCCTTCCTCTCGGCAGCCCGCGCCAGCTGCTTAGCTGGCTTCAGATTACCTTTCTTGGAGAACCTCTGGTTCCTCAAGAATTTGGGGTCCATCTGTAAATTTGATGAAAATATGTTAGCTAATCAAATCATTGAATGAAATTTACTACTGTTGTAGACTTTATGATTTACAAAGTACATACTAGTGATGTTCTGGATATAAGTATCCGTGGATATCACAGGGAAAAGAAAGCTCCGTATCCATTACTTTTTCTGCAGATGTTTAATAGATCTTTTACCTTATTCATTGAAATTAAACTAATTTTCGGATTCTATCGCGGTGCTAGTATTTTATTTTCTCCCGACGTTTCGAAGACTTTGCAGCCTTCATGGTCACGGGGGGGACTGAGGTGTTGTTCATCCGTAAAGTCAAAGTTACAATATCTACCTACATTTTACAATTATACAACTTTTTTAAATTTTTTAAATTTTAGCTGTTGGTGGTCCGATCTACGCAGAATGAGCTCACAGTGTCTTGAAGTCTGGCAGCCGGTCTTTTGGGTTCTGATTTAAATTTAAATTAGTTTAATTTCAATGTCTAACATTCGCGTAAACATAAGAAATCATTACCTTATTCATTTTCAATACATACAAGCCACCCACACCAAAATTCATATTTGGATTGGTATCCAACGAAATACTTTGTTAAACATCCAGCACATCACTAGTACATACACCTGCAAGCTTTTAGTCTCTGAAAGAGTCGGCAGAGATACTGGTGTACCCACTTTAAGCCGTGATTATTCTGTCCCATGATGTGATAGGAGGCAAGCCTATCGCCATATTCGACATGAATTGCCGAATATGACGAAGTAAAATATCTCAATAACACCACCTGACCCGGGTTCGAACCCAAGACCTCAGCACTGCAGTCAAACCGTAGTACAACTACTCCACTGAAGCAGTCTGTTTGTATGTTATGTTTTTTTTATTAAATAGTGTGTTTTGATAAATGCATAAGTACTTCTGACTTTGATCCTAGTCATGTTTCTATAATATGTGAGAAAAATATACAGCCAGTCACAAGCCAAAGCCTACATAATTTCATAGAGAACTGAGAGATCACAAAATTATTTATTTAGTAGAGGAACAACAAATTGTGGTGATAAAAGCAACTGAAAAAAAAAAACTATTTCCAATCCATTGTTTAGTTGCAAGTTATCAACAACTGTATTATAATGGTAAGCCCTACACACCTTTAAAAAGTACCAATCTTGCTTTACGGTATTCCAATATAGGTCTGTCAGTATAAACTGGATCACATTATGCAGTATCGACTTTACTTAGTTTTTATGACTAACAGTTTGCCAACATCAACTCTCCCCTGGAGAATCAAATTCTGGACAAATACCAATGCAAATCCAGGGCAAAATGTGTAAAAAAATTCTACAAGCATTGTCCAATCTGAGAATTGAACCCAAGACTTCCCAAGTCCACAACCCCACTTTACAGGTGTGATTCCTGAAAGCCCGGTCTAAACACAATGGTGAGGCCATTCCTTCCCGCATAAACAAACTAGACTTGTTTTAAGATACTATCCACAAAAAAATCAGTCTTATTAAGATTTGAAAACATCTAAAACTTTCACCTATAGTAGATGAGGCATGGTCTTTCCTAATGGAAAGCTTTTGCAAACAATGCCACATTGCTACTACTTATGCATGGCAGAGGATGGGCTAAGTGTTACAGTATTCTATTGATCATTGCCAGCAATATTTTACTATAAGCAGCCATTATGTCATTCTATGCCATATATCCCATACAAGTATGTGTAAAAACAAAACTAATTATTAATAACTTAAACTAATTATATTTCAGTCAAATTTTATTGGTAATAATAGATGTGCACAGAATAACAATTTATTTGAATATAATTAGGGCTACAGGCCAGAATTATTTCAGTAAAGGATGACTTCTAATGACTCAATACAATGATATGTTTACAAAACCACAAAGAGGAAAATATATATTCTGAGTAATTGTAATTATTATCATTGCAATGTCTGTTTATGGAATTTTGCCACAATCACTGTTTTCTATGTATTATTCGCAAGAAGAAAAAATCAACTTACCCCAAGAGTAGACTCGTGCCTGACCTTCGTAGGCTTTTTGATACCATTTCTGTGAGCCTTGCGGTCTGAAAAAATATACACTTCACTGTTTACTTGTCACAAACGAAATCTTGTCATGGAATGTAAACAAATCTTAGTAACCACATTTTTTAAATAAATCCTTTTATAATTTGCCTGCAGTTAACAAATATACCCTACAAATACTAAGAGAATAAAAATATGGTTAAGTATAAATTACTTATTTACTCACTTTGGTTATGATTTGTGTGGTTCTTTGACTTTGCCATTTTGTAATAATTTTATCCTGTAATGAAAAATATATATTTATTAAGATGAAAAACCACAGTAACAACACAGGGCGATGTAATGAATTATTGATAATCTCTGGATTTCACGGATATTTTTCGAAATAAAGTCCCGACACTAACCTCAAGTCGGCAGAGGGAAAGAGAGAAAAGGACAGTTTTGTTGACAGTTGACGCAGGCAGATTGACAATGACAGTTGTTGACATTTCAAGATCAATATTAAGGTAGCCTCAGACTAGCAAATTGCTAAAAAGCTTTGATCGATAAAATGGATATACCTATCTATTGTAAATCCTTATTATTTTAAAACGAATTAAATAACTGAAAAAATAATATAATTAAAAAATATATAATCCATAAAGAAGTTATACTATTCAATTTGTAATAAATAAATAAGAAGGGTAGTTTGTTTGTCTAAAGGTAGCTTTACAAATTATGAATACGCCTATCGTATATCAACATAGTCGTAGATAATAATATAAATTTTATTCGAGATGTAACCTTATTCTATAGTTATGAAATATAATACTCTCAGTAAAATTATACAAAATAAAGACGGGAAACTCCTGCGAGAATCCTAACGCTTTCGTAAGTTTCGTCTGTATAGACTAGAGTTCCTTTACAATAAGTAAAAAAATAAAACGAAATCTTTGATGTACAGCTGATGACGTTTCACTGCATATGACAGGTCTCTATGTGTAGTTTATATTTTAAGCATGATTTTATGGTATTCTTTTTTATTTGTAGTGAGTGTAAGGGAGACATTCAGTTTACATACCTTTTTCGTTGATCTGTGCTGGAACACTTTAGTAAAATCGTGTCGTGGATCCACAATTTTAGTGTACTTGTGGAATATAATCAATAAAATTGTAAATAAAAATTAATTAGTTCATCTTTCATCATTATGGTGGTTCTGGAGGGTGACGCCGGTGATGCGAAAACAGCACCTACTGAAGAAATTGAAAAGGATGGCGTTAAATCTCCAAAGCTCCTGACGTTAGAAAGTATCCTTACAAAATTGGTTCTAAAATACCTATAAATGAAAATATATTCCAATTCGTAGAATCATTTTATTATTAATATATTTCTAATGTAGTATATATGCAACGCTTAAAAATATGTTTTCAAGTCACACATTAGCCCCTGTCATGCCTTACTTCACAGACTTTTTAATCCAAAAGCATGAATACAATGTATGTTAGTATTTAAAGAATTTCGTCTAACATTACTTTAAACTCACACATTATATCCCAAAATGTAATAGAACATTTTACCATCAAACCTATCGTTTGATGCAAATACAATTGTGAAAACATATGTTTTTACTAGAAAGTTTGTAGGATAGGTTAATTATTCCTTAATATTCAGTAGAAGTAACTGTAGTCGATTAGTTATCAATTGCAGTGCAGGCTCCCATTACCTCTTGACGTCACTACTCTGTGAAAACTTTTTTAACAAACAAAAAGTTAAAATAGGGATTTTCTTTATTTTTTTTGCTCCTGCCCAGGTTCTCATATTGGCTATAACTGCCACTGGTCACATTACAGACACTGCTACGCCACTAGTCATGTTGCTGATATTAATATTGATTTATAGATTATGCTGATTGATTTCCATAAAACAATTAACACTTTGACTGGCTCCCATAATAGTTGTGTTTTTATGGGGTCAATGCATGTGTGACACATGCAACATATTATCCGAAGACTGTCTTACTCATTTATGTTGCATCGCCAAACACCAGTGTAGTGTAGTTGAGTATAGCTGGTCTTATACCAAGGATATTTACTAGATGCGTCCATTTTGCATAACCTGGAGCTCTATTTCATTGGCGTTCATGTCAGCCAAGAATAACACCATATTATGTTTTACTGTAATTCTGTTATACTTTGTACATATGCAGTATATAGTCCTATATGTATGCCAGTGATGTCCCATGTCATTGGGGTTTTACTGTCATAAGCAACAGGTGTCTGCAGTCTACATTGTTGGAATTGCTATCTTTATCAAGTTTGTGATAGGTTTTTTATTTGATACTTACAAGAAAGTTATTTTGTGAAATTATAAATGATGACAACCTAATCATTTCATATTGTTAAGACTGTGGCATACAACTATACTAACAATAATGCATAATTATTTTTTGTGAAATGATTCCTTGACCAGCTGTTTAGTATTCCGTATAACGAAGGACAGTCAGCAACAGCATGGCCTGCGACACGCGGACTATCAACGGTACCGCGGCTACTGCTCGCGCCGCCTCCGGAGGCTGCGCAAAGTGCTCAAGATCCCGCAGGTTTGTTAATTATTTTTAAGATTGCATATAAGGTCATTTTGACATTGCTATATGAAATCACACACTTCTTAATAACATTTTGCAATAAGTTACTCATACCATAGACGTAAAATAAAAAAGTGTAATTTTCGAACAAAATAAAAATAAATAAAAAATTACTTTAATTTTACATGCCTTAATTCGAATACTATTACTTTGAGAAAATTCGTGAGGGCGACAACATCACACTTACAGTCATTACACTCACTCACATGCTGTATAAAAAAACATCAAAAAACTAAAACTGGTATTTTGTCGTTAATATTCTTTATTCTTGGATGATTTTCATTGCAGTGTTAGTAAAGGTAAAGATGTGTAATTTGTTACATTTTGTCATGTAATGTCAAAATGACCCTTTATATCATAAACAATTTATGATAAACTATATTATTTTTACATGGAGAATAATATTAAATTGTTTTGTTGTTTTTATTATATCAAGAATAAACATATACCACAATATAGTATAGGGTGATGTGTAAATATAATTAGCAATAGAAGCCAATGCGACCATTTTATTACATAGAATAATATGTGCCTTGAGTTACTTGTACATAATATTTTTGAATTCCCAGGGTGACAGAAGGCATTATCGTCGTCGTGACGTCACAACGACCCATCTAACAGGAACCAATGCGGAGAACCGCCTGCTTTATATACCGCTCCTGCAAGCGGAGAGAGCATGGGCGCACGCCATGCAGCTGCGCCAGGAAGCGAACACCGAACCCAGGAAGAAATTCCATCTTGTATCGCGTTTGAAGAAAGCTTACTCTCACGCACAAATGCTGTTGCAACTCTGTGAGGTGAGGACAAATAAATAACTAATAGTGAATCTTATGTTATTCGTTATAACGTAAAGCTAATTGAGATTTCTTGATAAGTTCATTTTTTATTGCTTACATTGGCGGGTTGAGTGGTAAGAGGCACTTATGGATATTAGCAATGCTAAGGGCACAATTACATAAATATATTACCTAGAGGTGTGTGATTGCCATGGTTCACATACAAATAGTAGTATTACATGACACGTAATAAACTACTTGTAGAAATAAAACACACACCTGTGAAACATTGTCACGTGTGCCGCGATAATTTGATGAAATTCTAACAGTGCTTTAAAGAAATGTAAATTTTTGCTAACAATTTATACGGCAAAAATAATGAGATATATTTCATACGAGTAGCGAGAAAGGAACGATCCACGACGTCAGTAGTGGTTGCGCACGCGTGTATGTGTGTGTGTTGCAGAGCGGCGCGTGCGACGCTCGCACGCAGCTGGAGGCGGGCGCGTACGCGGCGTGGCTCGGCGGCGCGCTGCTGCTCGAGCTGGCGCAGTGGCGCGCCGCCGCCGACAGCCTGCAGCGCGCCCGCCTCGTGCTCGACAACCTGTGCCACGCGCTGCCTGACGACGAGCGACAGGTCTACAAGCAGAAGGTAACCAAACTAATAACGTACTATTGGAACTCAACATTGTATACGGATATAAATATTATAACGAATGCAAGTCGTCATAATTCTGGTAACAATTGAATGCCGAAATGTCTAAAGTTTGGCAACACTACATTATATTGAACTAAATTACATATCTCACTTTAAAAGCTATTTTATAATATATAACTATTTGTATACCCTATAGAAATAAAACTCCATGAAATATACATATTTCATATGCAATTTAAATATTTCTATGTAATATAGCTAGAAGAGTTGAAGCCGAGTCTCCGTTACTGCGCTTACAACATCGGCGACGAGTCCGCGGCCGGAGACCTGGTCGCCATGCGCGGACAGGGACTCATCGAGAACTTGGACTCGCTTATGGCACAGGCTAAGTACGTGCTATATATTTTTTATGTAATATGCGACTGCGACTAGTCTATGTTAGTTGGTTATTTTACCAGTACTACTTAAAATAATGTTATTATATATAAACTAAAATAAACCTTAGTGGTTATATTTTAAATTGCTTTTTTGCACTTTGACTCTCTCTCTTATTATTCACATTTATTTTTGCAGGGAATCGCGTTCGGGAGTAATGCATGAAGTAGAATGGCGCGGACGTCGCGTTACCGTCAGACCAGAGAAGGTTCGTCTGTTCCTCATCGCGCTGCAGGACTTGGACAAGTCTGTGGCCAACGCGGAGACTATTCAGGCCAAAATCGACATCTTAGAGAACATCCTCATGGACTGCAAGGATGCCATATCGGCAATCAAAGACGAGATCAAGAACGATCCCAAGTTAAAAACTGCGTCTGAGAGTCAAATGTCCAGCATCAATTACTTGCTGTCATACTTGATGTACTTGCGCCTGGTGCGTACTGTGGAGAGGAACAACTTGCTGGTGCAACAAGCGGAGGAGGCGCGCGCGAACAACACGCCCATTGATGGCAAGAAGGTGCGGCCTCACGACCTCACGCGCCTCTACGAGATCATTCTGCAGAACTTCACCGAGCTGCAGCAGCTGCCCGGCTTCGAGAACGATGCGGCTTATCAGAATGAGATCGAGATTCAGATGAAGGCGTACCGCGCGTTCAGATGCTACTACATCGCTCAGGTACTGACCGGCTTGAGGCGCTTCAGGGAGGCCCTAGCGATGCTAGAAAGGTGCAGCCTCTACACCGCCGACTCGCTTAACATCAAGCTTGATGATATCCGACTTGTGGACAAACTGAAGACCCTGAAGCAGAATATAGAGAGCTGCAAGTTTGAAGTCCACGCCGATTCTGTTTTGGAGGATGATGAGGACGACGAAGAGAGTAAGTACTCCAGCGGTAAAGCGTACAAAGACAAGAAGCCTCTTGTGGACCGTCTCGACGAGTACCGCGAGGACACTCAGGTGCTCACCAAGAACCCTAATATATACAAAATACCTCCCCCAATGGAGGCCATTCCTTGCAAACCATTGTTCTTCGACTTGGCGTGTAATTTCGTCGAGTTTCCGAACCTGGACGACAAGACTGGTGCCGCTGACAATAAGAAGCAAGGCGCTGGTATCACCGGCCTCGTCAAAGGCTTCCTTGGTTGGGGCAAGAGTGATAAATAGTATCATTTTGTTCATTGGTTGGAAATTGCTTAGGGTTCGCAATAAAAGTTTTGGATTTTATGATATCAATTTTATTTAATTTACATTATATACACTAATAAAACAGTTTGTACAACTTAGGGCTAATTATTCAATCAGATATTTTTTCATAGGACAAAGTACAAACAAATTAAAAATGACATTTGTATACATATGAAGTCGTTTTGTCTCACTTTCATAGTAAGTCAAGCTATAGTTTATTGGATAAATTTTGATGATTTTGATTTGTTTTGATTGATTTTAATTTATTTGAATTTGATTTTAGAAAAAATAGCCCTTAGTATAATATTAAAAAGGAACCCTGTGGTGATGATCGCTCATAAAGAAGTCTTTGTACAGCTGAGGTCAAATCGTCACTCGTCTGTTATTGCAATAAAGTCTTAATGGCCCTCATCGATAGACATAATATAATTTTCAGGTTCATAATCGTGGTCTACATAACGTGTTTTCAATAAATTCTTGTAAATGAACGCGGATTTCCTCGGTGTACGCGTTCGTGCCGGATCTTCGAAATCTACTTCATATAGCCCGAACCTTTCGCTGTAAATACATAAACATTTTAAGTACAATGCTCCATTATTATTGCGTGAATATAATTTGAATTAGCCTTATGTATTGGTAGATTTTTTTTCTGTTTCTTGAATGACTAGACGAGCTTGCAGTTCGCCTGATGGTAAGTGATACTTTACAACCATAAACAGTAGAAACACCATCCAACACCTTCAATTACAAATAATAGTTTGGTATTCCACTGCGGTCGCCATCCCATGAGATGATAAGTCTCATTATGTCCAGTAGTTACATTGGCTACAACGTCCTTTAACCCGGAAAACAAAAGTGACTACACACTGCTGCTTGGCGGCCTTGGTGGTACCTACCCAGGCGGACTCTCACATATGAGAAACCTACCAGTTGTACACATTTTCTTCAGTTCAAGCTTTGGTCGTTAAATTGAAAATTTAAAATACTATTGTTAGTTTTTCGAATTCTTTAATGTGTAATCTTATAGCGATTAGAACCCCTATTAGATACGTAAACCATATACTAGCTTAGCTGGCGAAATTTGGGTGTGTTTCACTTCTGCCGCCTGCAAAAGAAAATAACCTGATGCTATACACTACTAAAGACATACCTGTATCCCTGCGCCCATTCGAAGTTGTCCATGAGACTCCACGCCATATATCCCTTGAGATTGACGCCGTGTTCGATGGCATCTAAAGCGCTTTCCCACGCCGCTCTAAAGTAGCGCACCCTGTCGTCATCATTCAGACCTTTGTAAGTCGACCAACCATTTTCGGTTACATAAAATTCAATATTGTTGTAATCCGCGTGCAATCTTGCGAGCGTTATATTTAAACTGTTTGGCATTTGCTGGAAGGAAAATAAGTTCTTATGGTCTGGAATTTGTACCCGGCATAGAAAGATGTTAATGGATATAGAATTTTCATAATTTTAAGCTAGTATGGTTTTTATAGTTCTAAGGAAAATAAAAAGGACCGCCATCGAACTGCAGATAATGCTTCAGTTTTGATACATTACCATTAGCCAACTGGACACGGATTTCGGCCAATCATCAGGAGTGTGGTAAGCAACTGGTGCATCATTGTTGAGTGACGGGACACGGTCATCAATGCCATCAGTAGCGGACAGAAACGATCCACCGTAATGATTCACACCGAAGAAATCACTCGTTCCTCGGACAAACTCTTTTTCCTTGTCACTAAATTCAGGAAGACGCGAACGTTGGTAACCCTGTTCACTGCTTTTCATGGCAACCCTTTCAGCGAATTCTTTAGGGAACCCTCCTTCTTTAGAGAAAATTGGATTTGTGTATATTCCCAACTGAAAAATAACATTCGCAAATACATAATTCATTATACCTACTTATATGTGACAAATATTACTAGATATGTATAAATATGGACAAAAAAACGTACGTCGCCCTGTCTGCGAAGTTCAACTGCCAGTCTGTCTTCTTCTGAATCAGTAAGCGGCAAAATCGAGCTTACACCGAAAGTGATGCCACATTTTCCCTTTTGTGTCGACTTAAACTCATTTACGTAAAGTCTGTACGCTTTGGCATGAGCTATCACAAGGTGTTTAGCGCAGATATAGTCCGCAATACCCGCAGCATTCAAAAACGGAGCCTTATTATCAGAGCCATAACCATCCAGACATATTTCCCTTGGTTCGTTAAAGGTGATCCAGAGTTTAACTCGGTCTCCAAAAGACCGGAACACTACTCTAGCGTAGTCCTCAAACCAGTTCCCAAGTAGAGGGTTAGCGAACCCACCCAATTCCTGAAGTTTTTGTGGCAGATCCCAGTGGTATAGAGTGACCATGGGGGTGATGTTATACTTTAGTAACTCATCTATTAATCGGTTGTAGTAAGCGATTCCTGCTTCGTTGATGTTATCAGCAAAGCCACTCGGCAATAATCTCGACCAAGATAAAGAGAATCGGTATACATCTATGCCCAATTCCCTCATCATTTCGATGTCCCTAGCATAGTTGTGGTAGGAATCCGCGGCGACATCACCATTTGACATGTCCACTATATTACCTACACCGTTATGGATTCCATAATCCCAAATGTTCTCGCCTTTTCCTGGAAATATATATATTATTTTTAAAACCCGCTGTGTCGTTATGTATCTATAATAGCAGTAGTTTTACCATCTTCATTCCAAGCGCCTTCGATTTGATACGCGGCAGTTGATACGCCAAACAAGAAATCTTCAGGAAATTTGCGCCTTTGATGTGACGCGGATGTGCAGATTGTTATTAATATACAGAGACTGTAAATGATAAAAAAATATTTATGTTCAAAATTATTTTTTTTACGAAAAATTGAGTAACAACCTTCTCCAAAAGTTTCTTAAAATGGGAATTGAGAGCCGAGGTGAGCCATGAAACTATCATTTGAATATACACTACTGGTTGCTTCCGTCATTAGGTCATCATACCCCAATGTTTCTGTTTGCCACAATGCTAATAGTTAATACTTGAACAGCAGTAGGTACTCAACCTTTTTTTCAAACGGGACAAAATTGCGTCCTGGTTATGGTGCCTCGGGCAATCTGAGCGGGCAATGATAAATTGTCTCTTTTAAATATTATTATAACTATAAGTATAATTAGGCACCGACTCCAAAATGGTAACCAGTTATGTTAAATGTGTTCTGGTTTATAGTGGTTTTTAAGGCGGTTTAAATTTTCATTAACAAGTTTTTATTATAAAAGTATTCACTTATGACTGAATGGATAATTAACGCCTTTTGCACAACGACACGGACTGCGGTAACAAAACACGTAACCTACATAAAAAGCGAAATTTTAGCGAAATTTAAACTTTCCGTTTTATACCAATTTCGATATTTTGCATTTCCTACACAGTATAAGTGATCTGAGCCTAGTTGGTTTCTTCGAAATCTGAAGAAGAATTATTACGTCCTGTACCAACACGAAGGAAGTGGGTTCATGAAAGGAGGGTAACCTGTCAACTTTCAACGGGTTGCATATCCAGTAGAGTTGACTTAGGTCATATCCTATGAGCCTATCGTCTACGATACCTTAAAATATTTTCCTAACATTGCCACAGTAAATCGAGTCAACTATTATATCGGACACTTAGAACTAAAGCGACCAACTCAAAATTTACATATTTTCTAATTTTGGTAAAAAAAACGATCTTCCAAAGCATGCTGTGTAACTCTATGACAAAAACAAGACAAAATTGTAGAATAAAAACAAATTCTCACTGGCGACGGCTCAATTTACTGTCTTTTATATTGTTGTCGAAACTTTTTTATTTGTTTCCCACTAATCATCTGTTTTGAGTTAGGCCACCTTAATCTAGGGGTGCGATATAAATATCGTACTTTCTTTGGCTATAGTAAATTAAAAGTATATTTTAATAACTTACCATAATAAACCGGTCTTCATTTTATATAGTTGCCACCACCAACGCTATGACTTGACTGTTTCCACAGTGTTAAAGCCATTTTTGAAGAGATGGTGTTTGTGCCCACTTATAAGTGTCAAGATATATCGTGATATTGATATGAACAGCTGATAAAATAATCTATGCCGTACTAACCCATTAAAAAGTAATATACTTAAGTACATATTTTTTATGTAGATTACACTTCTAATTGCTTTAACTGAAACTAAAAATTTCTTTGCAACGTCGGTGTGCAAAAGGCGTTATTAATATTATACAGCCTTCAAAAACCACTAAAAACCTAAAAATATTTTAACATTACTTATATAAAATAAAAAAAATATACTGGTTACCATGTATGTAAAAAGTAGACTCAACCAACCAACGTAAAACATAATTAAATACGACACAAGAAAGCTAAATTCGCAATTTTGTTTACTTGGACGGCGTAATTTTTCTAGTTATTTAATTTTAAAACCAAACTAGTGCAGCGATTTTGATAAAACATCTATGGGACCAATATGGAAGTATATTCATTCGAACAAAAAAATAATTATCTAAATCGGTTCATAAATGACCGAGTTCTGAGGTAATAAACACAAAAAAATACACGTCGAATTGACAACTTCCTCCTTTTTTGAAGTCGGTTAGAAATTAATAAATACGTAAAATTTTTATTACTTTTTTAAACATTACCTCGGTCATTGAGCTAGCGTGGTGGTCCGAGACCAGTAATATTTAAATGATTCAATATATCATTGATAATACATCTTTGCCTGCGGCAGCATAAACAAGACGCGTTTGAGTCCCATTATCTAAATCCATCAAAATGTTGTGTGGAAGCAATCGCTGATCGCGATAAGACCGCTAATTCTACTTTCGTTCTGTTCATATTTTCTATTGTTTATTTAAATTACTATTAGACTTTATGTACACACATGTTCACGTCTTTAGCCCATTACTGTGTTTATGCAATTGAAGGTCAAACTACATTCTGATAAAATCTAGACTATAGATCCCCAAGTGGACCCCCAGG
This sequence comes from Manduca sexta, assembly GCF_014839805.1. Taxonomy (NCBI): domain Eukaryota; kingdom Metazoa; phylum Arthropoda; class Insecta; order Lepidoptera; family Sphingidae; genus Manduca; species Manduca sexta. The sequence continues at coordinate 11,094,762 of NC_051126.1, forward strand.
AGTCCACGGGAGTCGACGAGAGTCTACGTTCCTGTGACCGAAAAGTGGAAGTTCACAATTCGTAAGCGGGGGTCCACGAAAATTCATCTCGTTTTGATAGTAAAAAACTAAAATGGTGGCTCGACTTCACCTATCAATGTATGCAGATAATATTTTAAGTTCAGTGACTGTTATATGTAAAAACGCATATTCTGGGGAATATCTTAAAAATTTAGTTGCAGGGGGTCCACTGGAACCAGCAAAATTTTGAAAGAGGTCTATGTGAAAAAAAGTTTGGATACCTTTGATCTAGACAGTGGATCATACTTGAATATTTATTGAAAGTAAGTTGCTACGTGAAGTATAATTTTTAAGCGCAGTAACCAATTTTAATCCATAGTCAAAAACTATTTGTATACATTTTCCAGGCTTCAGTTCAGGTTATCAGGTAGATAGCACGATTCAGGAGTGGATCTTGAATACAGCAGCTGCTTTAGGTAAATACCATGCCAGGAGTTTATTTAACTATGTCGTAAGATATCGAAACGTTATCTCATTTTCTAAGATAAAAATTTGCCAACGATATACCTAGTTCATAGTCCTATTCATAGTATGTTAGACGTAATTTTTTTTTTTGTTGCGCTATTATGAATATCAGATGAGTTAAAAAGTCATCCGAAATGCACTACACCAAAATTCGCACGGGCATAATAAAACTACTGACGTACATTCAACAAAAATATTTTACAAATATTGAAGTAAATTAAGTTTGAAAATACAAAAATAGATAAAATTTAAACTTTGAAACAATATATTTTTATATTGTGTAACATTCATATTTTACAAAATTAGTTTTTATTCTAATAATTGCGATACTGTAAATTATACTAACACAAGAATCATCCTAAGATCGAGTTACATGAGCGATCGCACAGTATATATGCAAAAATATATTTTTTACAGCCACAAACTAAACGTTTTTTATTTGCACATGCTAATCTTAACTACGTTCATAGCTAAGGAGCTCGTCACTATTGATTTGAGAAAATGTAAGGCAAGACGGAACATCAGTACAATGTTGATCGATAACAATCAGCGAGAACAGAGTCGATACACGCGGCGCGGAGAGAGCGGCAGCATCACAAGTCTAGCGCGGCGCCAGCGCAGGCCAGTGCGCGGCCTCGTGCGGCGCGCCGTCCGCCGGCGCCAGCAGCTGGCCGCACGTGGCGCACACCTGCAGCGACACCGCGCGCCCCAGCGCCAGCTCCTGCTGCTTGCGGATGTCGGGCAGCAGCGCCACCAGCTCGCCGAACAGGTCGTCGAGCAGGTCGCCGAGCGCCGCGCGGCAGTGCGCCACGAACCCGTCGGCGCCGAGCACGCCGTCGCGGAAGGCGCGCGACGCCAGCTTGAACTCCTCGAGCGCAGTGGCGCCGCCCAGCGCCGCGGCGAACGCTCCCACCAGCGCGCGGTTTCGCCGCTCGAACTCCGGCGGCGGGATGTACTTGTGCACGGGCGCCGCGAACGTGTGCCCCGACGAGTTCGTGAACGTCATGCCGTCGCACGGCGGCCGCGGCTTGAACCCGGGCGGCACGCTGCCGTTGGGGATCTTCTTCGCGGGCGCGCTGTTCGTCTCGATCCAGGAGCCCGACGATGTGTGAGATTTGTTGTCGCCCTTGGGGTTGAGCGGCGGGTAGTCCCTGGCGGCGAGCGCGAAATCTCCGTTGCCACCGTTCCTGTTTTTCTCCGAGTTGACCGTGACGGTTGACGACGTTTCGATGGTTTTAATCTTTTTGTCACGTTCGACGCTTTGGTTATTGTTGGTATTGACTTCAGTGAACGAAGGGTCTCTGGCGTACTTTTTGTCGAGGCCATTCACTTCGGGAATCTCTCGCATGTTTTCCATCATCATATTCAAGTTTTCCTTTTTACTGTTTTGTTTCTTTTTCTCCTTCTTGCTAGGTTTGTTTTCGGTGGTAGCCGGCGCGGGTTGAGGCGGCGGATGCGTTGGGGTTTGGATAGTCTTCTTCATCTTCAACTTGTTGTTGTTGACGGGTAGCGTGGGGAAGTCTGCGACGGCATTAAAGGCGGGTTCTCGCGGCTGGGGCGGGGGGTCCGGTTTGGCAGGCTTGGGCTTGTCCTTGGCCTTGGAAATAGTTATCCACTGCGGCGGCGCGGCGGGGGCGGCGGTGGCGGACAGCGCAGGGAACGCCTCGGAGCTCAGCGGGGGCTTCTTGTGTTGAGACGACGACTGGTTGCTCTTGAGGGCCTGCATCTCCTGACTATTGATCATAGCCACCTGTGCAGAACGTAATTGACTTGATTTTGATATCTCTTGGTTTGATTGTAAAATCTCTTATAAATAAATCGATTTATAATCGATTTTCAATGTCTAGATTTTTGGTACAGCAGAATGCGTAACTTTATTCACAACTAGCTTTTGTTAGCGGTTTTGCCCGCGTGATGAAAATTGTACCGGGCTAAAATTCCCGCTATGTATTTTTCCTGGATAGGAATAGGATAGCCTAAGTCCTTTTCAGGGTCTTAAATTATCTCCAAACCAAATTTCTGTGAAATCCCTTTGGTAATTTTGAATTTAACGCATTCAGACAGACGCAGCGGATGACTTTGTTTTATAATATGTAAGGATAATCGACTATATTTACCTTAGGCGGTTGCACGGTATTAGCACCGATGTTAGGATGGTCATCTCGCGGAACTTGCCCAAGTGACGGGAAGTCGTCGTCGCTGAGCGGTTGTTTCCGCTGCGGCGGCGGGATCGAGATGCGATTTCCGCTCGTCTGCGTTAACCGGAAGTTGCTGGCGCTCGGCGTTTGACTGCGTAATTGGATTGACACGCTGGGCTTGGCTGGAGAGTAGATTTATATTTTATATAGAAAAATAAAATGCTATACATTGGCTGTATATAGGTTAGATTTTTGAGACGGAGCAACAAGGGCAGCTACCGTATCTTACGTAGCGAAAGAAAACTTTTTTAGGAGACTGTCCATAATTTTTGAAGATATTAAAATTAAAAAAAATCAATTAAAAAAAATGTTAACAATAAATTGGCAATTAATGCACAAACTTTTTTGATGCCAATAGATCCAGTTGCTTATAAATTATTTCATAAAACCATTAGAAGTCTATTGCCATTTACAGGATACAATTCCAAATTACAAGTTGATCATTTTACCATTTATAACAAAGCCAACAATGTTACACCCCACGTCATAAGGAGCGAGTCTAATAAAGTGAGTAGAATGTTACGTACTGTTCCTGACGATGGTGGCGGCGACAGTGGCGGGCGGCGCGGCGGGCCGCTGTGCCGGGCGCGGTCCCGTGCCCCCGGACCCGTCCAACGCGGGGAAGTTGCGGTCGTTGCGCGCCAGCCCGTCCGATCCTGTGGAATATGATAAGATGTGTTTTTTCACTTCTTATTATGTTTTATCCTTTTTTGTCTATTTTAAGTTTCTACTTATATATGTAAATAATATTAACTCTTGGTCTCTCGTGAATCGCCGGCGAGCCAAGACAGCTACATGACATTTGCGTGTGTCACGGGATTATAACCTTATATACTACATATATACTACATAATAAGGTTATTTTTCCGTCACACGCGTAGCTGTCAATGTTTGCCGGCAAACATTCAGCTACCTCACGGGTTAATAGCAAATATTATTATTTTTGCCGCTGTACCAATATATAAATTTGCATGCTGTGGTCACCTATAATTAAAGAGGCATGTCACATTGCTAATTGTAAAATGGCTACATTATTTTTATTATATGCCATGTATCCCTCGTTGGAGGTCCTTAAATAAATAAATAATACATGTTATTCAATATATAGTCTTTGAAGATCTGGATTCTATGCACTTCTTAGTGTGAAGTTGTGTGGGATTTTTCTAGCACGGTTTGCTCGGAATTGTAACATTTAAAGAGGTCGAGATCAACTATCCAGTCTGCGACCGGAACTAAAATAAAGACAAATCGGATTGTAAGATATATTAAAAGGCGTGTCAGTCTCCACACCTCTGTAAGTCCTGGTGGGCGCGGTGAGCATGAGGCTGGGCTGCGCGGGCGCGGCGGACAGGCGCGGGAACTGCTCGTCGCTGCGCGTGTCGATGCGCGGCGCCGCCGACCCCCCGCCCCCGCCGCCGGCCCCCGCGCTGCTCGCCGCCGCCGGCGCCGTCTCCACGCGCTCCCTGCGAACAACACCCGCTACAGTTATACAACTCTCGCACTATGTACATACATACGCATACTATACCTTCGTAGCTAATACGTCATAGCTATATAATATTCAGATTTCGTTGTACAGGAAACCTTATTGTATTATATCCTGCCATTTTACATTTTTGTGAAATTTTGAAGATAGCTTACCAGGAAGATTTCCTCATTTTTTTTTTAAATCTCATTACTATAAAAAGGCATCCCATGATTTGTCACGTCTCAAAATAAGTCAATAGTACAAAGGTATGTGGCAGTTACCTAGTGGCGCGCTGCACGCCGGGGTGCGGCGTGATGTTGAACTGCAGCTCGAGCGTGCGCGCCTGCCGCGCCGCGCCGCGCGCCATGCCGCGCCCGTGCACCGTCGCCTTGTGCGCTGCACCACGCACGGACAAACATTACGGTAAACCCACATGATACGAACTGCTATTGAAATCGCAGTAGCATTATTACATAAAATTTCCTACCTCAGTGAACACTAAGAACCAATATTAAAATTCATCTCTTAAAAATGGATAGATGGTTTATTTTATGACTCAACATTTTTATGGATAATGGCATCGAACGCTCATCTATTAAAACGAAGATTTATTAAAAAAAAAAAAAACATATCTGATCACAAAATCACCTTTGAGATCGATGTCGCTCCTAAACACACTCGTGAGATGCTGATCGGCGCACTCGCCCTCCTCGCATAAATAGTGGTCTGCGCGGAAATGATGCGCTAACTCCGCGTGCGACGGGTAGTACTGGTTGCTGCCATCCGCATCGCACAGATGGCAATAGAGATGCTCCTTGCGCATGTGCCGGTACAGCTCGTCCGCGTCGACGAACCGCTCCTCGCAGAACTGGCACAGCGGGTGGCCCCTGCACATATACACTGGGGCGGATTAACACCGAATTATGTATCGGCCGCGGTTGAAGGTGCATAAAAACTTCTAATCACGCTAACATTATGAAATGTTAATATTGTATTTTTTATTGTGTAATAGAATAATTGGGAGTAACACCTGTGGTAGCTGAAATCCTCATAAACATAATCGAAATTTGAATAACAGGCATTCATCGCCTTAAAAATCAAACGTTGTGTTCCAAAAAAAAATCTAATGAAGACGTCACGCATGTATGTAAGTGTGGCATATTGATGGCACTTGCACCACGTATGCAACTTACAATATAATATCAAACCTAACCATAAATTGCGTGTTTCAACATTATGACGTTGACTAATTTCTAACCAGCTTCAGCAAAATATGGAGGTTCTCAATCCAACGTCTAATTTTTAAAATGTTTGTTACCCCAGAATTCAATAATTTATTTACCGATTTAGACTTGAAAATTGCATTGCAAAATATTGCCATAACCAGTATACAGGAGACCTATGCACTGGTTTTGGTAATGTTACATTTATTTTTTGTTTTTAGTGGTTTTTAAGACGATTTAATTTTTGTGCGTGCAAAGAAATGAGCTAATCTAACGCATCGAAATGCGTGGCGTCACCACTTCACTTCCCAGACTGATTTACGATATCAATACACAATCCCAACCGCTATCTCCGGATCGATAGATATGAACCAATCAGAATAAAGTTAGGTAACAGGATAGTTAAACGAAATTGTTCCTTAGAAGCTTTGGTCACAGATTAACTTCGCCTTCGACTTGTTATAGTTCTTGTTATAGGTTTTCATAAAATACAATAAATGTACGTAATGACAAGAGACGTACGTCGGCTTAGTCCTTATGTATTTCCAATTGAATTATTGTTGACAGTAATTTCAAATGCGGTTTATTTGTGGTGTAGTACTTTGCCAATGGTATAATTTAAAAACGATTTTATAAGAATACTAGTTTTTACATGTGACATAAATATTATTAGTTTATTATATTTATATGTTGTATAAATAAATAAACAAATAAATACGTGTACATTGTACAGCGATAATTAATAGCCAATATTTAATAGGAAAATCTATTTGTTAAATTAAATAATAATAACTTTAAACTATACAGTTAAGAATTAATTTATTTTTACATTATTTTACTTCACTCCATAATAAAGAGTTTTAATTCTCTATCACATAATGCGGATTCTCCGAGGGTTTTAAACATGGAATAGTTAATAAGCAAGGTATTTGGTTAATGAACTGTTTCAATTTGGTCATATGAATTAAATTTAAATAATGTATTTCTTCTTTCTATTGAAGTCGTTAATGTCACGAATTGGCCCATATGTATTATAATTATTATTGCCGCATTTACTTTTTCCTTAAATTTTGCGTATTTAATCATTTTATTTGTATATAACATTACGAATTAAAAAAATAAATATATTTCTGAATCCCTACTACCAGATTCATTATTTAATCGTATTTCTTTCAGAATCGTATAAAAGATTTGAATAAAAGAGAGTAGCTGAACAAAATAATGCGTTTCTACACATTAACTTTAAAAGAAATATTCTTTTTTTTTATCTAAGATGAAGAAAAATCAATTCTTGATAAGGACAAATTTTATAATAATTCGAAATTTTGAATTTATTCAGCTACCTGCGTAGCTGACTACATACATTTAAAAAATGTTCACACCTGTCAGACACGTAAGCACTAGTTAAAATGTATAATTGAAAATTTTATAGTAAATGTTTGTGTTCGCATTGTTAATCTATACTTATAATAAATCTGTAGAGAGGTCAATTCTGTACGTGAAATATATTTCCAAAATAGCTATCAGGGGGTGATTAGGGATCAATACTGATGCCAAAAATGCAATTAGTAAATTTTTTGTCTGTCTGTCTGTCTGTCTGTCTGTATAACCGTTATAGAAACAAAAACTACTCGACGATTTTAACGAAACTTGGTACAATTATTTTTCATACTCCTGAGCTGGTTATAATATACTTTTCATCACGCTACAATTAATAGGAGCAGAGCAGTGAAAGGAAATGTTGGGAAAACGGGAGAAGTTACTCCATTTTTTAAGCTTCCGTCGCGTGTGCAAACTTAATGGTTAAAGCTACATAGAAATCATGTATGACGGAAATGTTCTCCTTAAAATTATATAAAAAATATCCCACGACAGCATATGTCTATCTTTTATGGTTGACTCACAATAACACGTGTGACTCCCGATAGCTTAGCAGTTCGAAGCTTTTTCATTATATTTGTCTACTCTTACGTTTATAACACTCTCAGTCATCCCTAATTAAAAAAAGTTAACATTATTAAATATTCCATAAAAAAGAATCATAGAAATCGGTATAGAAACACCAAAGTTATACATGAAATACGCTAATAATAAGCCATCACGCGTGAATACTGAATCATGCTATATGCTTCCTTCTGTTTCACCAGGATCCCATCATCAGACCCTGACCGGACAATCGAACCACCGGCATACCACCATACATTAAAAAAACATTCCGACAAATTGAGCACCTCCTCCATTTTTGAAGTCCGAAATCCACGCGGGCGAAGCAGCGGGCGGAAGCTAGTAAATAAATAATAAAGGAATGTATTATGAAATATATATCGATGTTATTTTGTACGAAAATTCCGTATGGAACCATAATAGCATATATGATTAAAACTCTGAGCGTAGCATTGTGGCTTTGCTTATGCAAAGGATTTACCGCTAGATAACCAGCTTAACCGATGACGTAACATGTTTCACAACGCACTGACTAACTAACCGCGATATAAGCTTTAGCTATTCATGAATTATTTCATATAATACACAAAACTTTTCCTTATGAATGGATTTGTATTTATATGTTTATTTTGATTGTAAAATCATTAAATTACTATTGTTCAAATGTGATAGGTTAAACGTTAGGAAAACATGTTTTTCTTCCGGTCCTTGTAGCTTTGGTTACATAAATCAATCTTTTATAACAGCGTTTGTGCCACGGCTTTGTTTTTGCCTAAATACGTGTCCGGGGTAAATAGTAACTTACAATACTCAGGGATAATGTAGCTTCAGAATCGGAGCAACAGTTTTTTATCATACAGCCACAGCCAAGTGACTCTACTGGACCTAAAGGTAAGCGGAGTGGGCTCCAGATAGTCTCGACTGACCTGATCATTATCCCCCATCAGTCGACATAATTATGCCCAACTGTATGTATCCATATATATACAGGCTGATCCCGAAACGCGATACACTTACTCCGCCACTATGGCGAGTTTTACACCTTGTGTACGATGGTCGCTATTCGGACGGCTACAAGTATCTACCACCAGCAAAGTACCATGGATTAGAATGAAGTTGATTAATATAATTTTATTCTACCTATATATACAATTAGGTACTTTAGTCATAGCCCTTAGTATCATGGTCTTACACCTGTTCTTTCTCCGGTCATATCGGATTGCCCTCTCCGAACTTGGCAAGTGATGAAACAGAGACCTCTGTGTAACGTGCAACCAATTATCCACGATAATATCTCCTGCGAACTTATCTAATCTAAATATCCGTACAGATCGGCCGTCGTAGTCTAGATTTGGTTGGAGGATTTTATTTATTACTAGCTTTTGCTCGCGGCTCCGCCCGCGTTATAAAGTTTTTCAGGCTAAAGTTTTCCATTATAAAAGTAGTAGTTTCCCGGGAGCCTATGTTCTTCCCAGGGTTTCAAACTCTCTCCATACCAAATTTTATCTTAATACGTTGGGTAGTTTTTGAGTTTAAGACGTTCAGGCAAACGGATGCAGCGGGGGACTTTGTTTTGTAATATATTTTTTTAGAACTTTTTAAGAGGAATAATCCCGACATACATCATTGTTGCATAACTTTAACCGTTTACGCAGCGCACGTAACGGAAGCTCTCAAAACTAATAAATTGTCCCCGTATTTGTAACATGTTTCATTACTGCTCCGCTCCTATTGGTCATAGCGTGATGATATACAGCCTATAGCACCCCACAAATAAAGGGCTATCCAACACAAAACGAATTTTTCAGTTCAAACTGGTAGTTCCTAAGATTAGCCATTACTGCTCCGCTCCTATTGGTCATAGCGTGATGATATATAACTTAGAGCACTCCACGAACAAAGGGCTATCCAACGCAAAAAGAATTTTTCAGTTTGGACCGGTAGTTCCAGAGATTAGCCATTGCTGCTCCGCTCCTATTGGGTATAGCGTGATGATATATAGCCTATAGCAATCCACAAATAAAGGGCTATCCAACGCAAAAAGAATTTTTCAGTTTGGACCGATAGTTCCTAAGATTAGTAAACAAATATAATGAGAAAGCTTCGAACTGCTAAGCTATCGGGAGTTACACGTGTCATTGTGAGTCAACCATAAAAGATAGACATATGCTGTCGTGGGATATTTTTTACATAATTTTAAGGAGAACATTTCCGTCATACATGATTTCTATGTAGCTTTAACCATTAAGGTTGCACACGCGACGGAAGCTTAAAAAATGGAGTAACTTCTCCCGTTTTCCCAATATTTCCCTTCACTGCTTTGCTCCTATTAATTGTAGCGTGATGAAAAGTATACTATAACCAGCACAGGAGTATGACAAATAATTGTACCAAGTTTCGTTAAAATCCGTCGAGTAGTTTTTGTTTCTATAACGGTTATACAGACAGACAGACAGACAGACAAAAATTTTACTAATTGCATTTTTGGCATCAGTATCGATCCCTAATCACCCCCTGATAGTTATTTCGGAAATATATTTCATGTACAGAATTGACCTCCCTACAGATTTATTATAAGTATAGATGTATTTAATCATAAACCCATAATTACCTGTGCGATGTGTCGTCCAAGTCGCCTTTCCGTCGATGATGGGCCAACTCCTGCCGCGTGTAGCATTTCCTCTCAATGGTAAAAATCTGAAAGAATAAACGAAATGTGTCATAAATTTCAAAAGGTAAATTGAAAGCAGAAACAACATAAGACTTGAGACCAGCCATGCATCTCAAACTTACAATCGATTTCAATAAACGATGTTAATCGTTACTTTTGAATTGATCGCAAAAATAAACCGTTCAGAATAGTTTGTTATTTTTTAAAATATTATTTCTTACAGGTGATTAATTTTGATTGGTGAATTTTTAGGGCTTTAATCGGAAAGCAGCGAAATACTTCGACCGACAGTGGAAGCCTTTTTTCTTTGGAACTATATTATTGTTGAGGACTGTAAAAACATATGCATAATTTTTAGTACCTATATGGGGGCTTCCACGAGAATTATTTTGTCCGCACTGCGACTCGTGTGCGGAGAGTAACTCGTAAATATGTATAATTGATATTGCTGAGCATTATATGTACTGCTTAATAAATCATCCGTGATCACTAATAAGATTATCATTATCGCAACTAGCACTTCAAAGTGGATAATTACAGTTATATATTCCAATAAAAATATAAGTCGCGATAACTTTTGTTTAGTCGACTATTTGTCTCTTGTAATAAAGAATGTTTTAGTAAAAAATTGCTTTCACAAATTTTGTACAAAAACTGCATTGGCTGAGGCATACAATACTTGAATTTAGTATATTTTACTATAAAGAACTTAAATCTCAGATAAGAGTCATAAAGTACGTGTACATTGGTAAAAGCCCTTTCACTATTTAAATTCAATAATTGCTAGTTGATGCATTTAGTACTCAACTAGACACTTGAAACTGTGCTACAATTAGGTACATACCATCGTAAACAAAACGAACAATATTGCTCTCCTAACAAACAGATAGATCTTTAGTGAGGCATATGGTAGGTCGGAAATTGTTTATTAAATGCTGCGCAAATTGTAGTACCATGATTCAAGACAGATTGATGCTTCACTGAACAGTTGTGTAGTGGTCATTGAGTTTCACAATACTATACTTTTATTTGTAATCATGTAGACATAAATTGCATTTTAAAAGTTCTTTTATATAACAATTTTCATTGCAAATTGTTGCAAATAAGGACGCAAATGAATATGGCGCGTCTGGTTGGAAGAGCGAACTGACATTTATTAAGTATTTACATTTCACATGGCTTGCTTCACTTTAATATCGGCTACCATTGTCTTACTAGTCCTCGTCACTGACTATATTATTTTATTTACAATAAATTGTATTTATCATTTGTTAAAGTTGTAACCTTATTTTCATCACAAATTTATAAGAATAAGACTAAATTGGACCACTTATCACATAATCTCCATTCTATCATATATTATATTTAAATAATATCTCACCTTCAAATGCTTGACACACAAATCACAAAAATATCTTTCATGCACCTTCCTCATGTGATCATTGAGCATTGTGAAGGTACGGAAAGGTGGCAATTTATCACAGATTTTACAACGGTTCTCCAACAACCGTTCGTACGCATTCTTGATGTCCTCACTACAAAATCCGATCTTGAACTGCCTTTCAAACAGTCTATCCGGGATCACCCTGGTACGAAGCTCTTTGTAAGGTTCAATGGATTCCGTGAACACAACCTGGAATTCGAATGGATATAAACACTTACTAATTTCTATTTAATTAAACACTTTAATCAAAATTAATTTCTATTTAATTAAAACTAGGTGTGATTATGTCATTTTTGGGATAAAAGTAAACTATATGCTAATCAAGGACAAGGTTTGCTTCTGCTTCTAGTCTGACTATTTCCGAACTCTCATTTAACAAACATCCAAATTTAGAAACTTTAACACATATATTAGTGAGATTAGATCAATGTTCTATTCTTTTATGATAAAAATATTGAAGTCATTTAACTACAGAACCATGTTCAGTATTTAATATGATATTTACATTATGATAAACCAAACATGGAGTTAATATTGTGTTATCTTTCACACTATGAATATGTGGGTACTAATTATATTACTAATTGGATGAAAAAATATCAATGCTAGTAAAATCATCTCGCCTGTGTGATGGTGATAATTTAGAGTGCAAAATGGAGATTATTATGCAGAAAGGTAAAATGATCAGCTGCCTGCATAAAAAATTAAAAAGTGTTTTATTGTTTTCTTTTTGAAATATTCATTCAAAATGTTCAACTTGTAAATACAAAACTACTAACTTCCCTTCGGGATGACTTTTCATTAATTATTAAAGTTATGTGTATATTTTAACAACAAGCCACTGAACATTGGAAAAAATATCAATATAATGATGAAGTTATATTTAAAATAAGATCATAAACAAAAATCCCAGAGACAAAAACCTAACTCCTTAAATGCCTATTCTTACCCATTAAGACTGGCAATGCATCTGCGAATTTGCTAGTTTATGAGAAAAATAGATACCATAGTTCAGTGAAAAAGTTAAGATATTTTCTTCTTTACTGACCTATGCTAAAAATGACATGTTCCCAGAGAATAAAATCTAAAGATTGTTTTATCTAATCATGCCACTTGCTGAACTTTGGTCTTGTACCAAAGAAGAATGGTGGAAGTGTGATTTGATCTTATAAGAAATACAAACATCAATCAAAATATGTCATATAATTTTTTACACATTAAAAACATGTTTAAAAGACCATTCTTATGTTGAAATACCTGTAATATTATTATAACTATTGCTATAAGTTTATTAGCATGTTTTCCTTTTTATTTAAGAATAATATCATTTAATAAATATTTTAAAAAGAGATGTTGACTATGTGTATGCATTCCGTTCTTATTACATAAAACTATGTGTGTCACTGCAGATGTCAGTTAATTAGTTAAAGAAATAGCTATTTTCATCTATGGGTTCATAAAATATGGACTTTTTAAGAGTGCTGTACTGAAGTGTACATGAGTTTATATAAAATTGTAGCATTCTTTTTAAAAATCTTTTTTTTTGTGTCACAAAGAAATGTTTCCATTTATAATATATATTGATTTTCAATTTAGTAGTTTCGTTAAAACAATTATTTTAACTATCATTTTCATTGTATCAATCCAAATGGATTCCAATGTAAACAATTAATGATATAAAAAAAATGTAATACATAGTCTTCAGAATATTACACTTACCAATACAGGCACAGTACAATTATTCCCAGCTCGGTTCGGTTTGAGTTTCACAACGTTAATTAATGTTGTGCATTTAAAAACGAGTCCCGAAAATTCTGTAGTATTATTTATGAATTGACTATGATAACTTACCTTTGAAAGGTCTTGACGGCAAATAGGACACTCATTCTGGAGGCAGAGGACCCGCATACGAGTAGAACACTCGAAACATACGGGGTGGTCGCATTCACCAATCGAATAATATAGTACGTTCTTGAAACAAACTACGCAAGTATTCTCGTTGCTCTGGGTCTCGGCCATTGTCTACGTCTGTCGTAAGTCAAGGGTTCTGGAACAGCACACGACTAATTGGTCTAATACGTGAATGTGTAGAGATCGCAGAGATAAATATAAGGAATAAATACAGCACGTACGTACGTAAGAGAAAAGGAAGGACGAAAAATTTCGCACGACAGCGAAGATGACAGCTGTCCAGGGCTGCCAATATACTTTTATTATTTTTCAGCCATTTATTTATTTAGCCTTCGTTTAAAAAAAAATGTTTTTGTTAATTTCATATTTTATCTTTTTCACAAGGAAATGCGAAAGACAATGTTTTATGAATATGGTTCTTTAATCATGTTAAGAATCTAGCATCCCTAAAGCTGGGTTGCAAATTTTAACTTATTTTACATTTTTATCTAGTTACATTTTAAGTATTTTTTATAAATACGAGTTCTAGAAATACTTCCAGAAATCTAATATTGACGTCTCCAATAATTACCTAACATAAGTGGTTATGATACCGTGGACTGATGTACTAAGCATATCCAACACGTCAATAATATTGACACTGACCTATGACTATGGTAAATTATTCATTCTATACTATAACCCACTATAACCTGTGGCCTGCATATCGATAGACGACGGTTGACAATTTTGAATATTTCAAATTCAAACAATATTTTGTGTAGAATCCGTTTTATGTTAATTATTGTGTTTTGTGATGTAAAATGTGTATTTTGAACTGTGGATTTCACATGTGATATATAGTTAGAACTTGGACCACAATAATGTATTTTGAAGTGCGTGTTGAATTGACTTCATGAATATTAGTAGTTTTTGAAATCAAGCATTTATTGAAAACCTTATATACTTTATTATAGATAGAGAATACGCCGGAGCATATAAGAAAGACGAGAAGACCAGCTACTGCCCTACAAAAATCGCCTAAAGAAGAATGTCCGCGACTTATTCTGGCTCCATTTTCAAGACCACCTCAAGTGGTGTTCGACAATGTCCTCATTGGCAACGCTTGCGAAAGAATGTTGGAAATACAAAATCCATCCAAAGTGGTGCAGAGGGTAAGTAACTTATGTTACTATCATCATACTATAATATATATAAATATGGATTCATAATGCAATTTTTTTTCATATCACTTGCATCCGTTAACGTCCATTCTACGTTGTACTTAGCGTTATTTTTATGTTATGGCTTGCTACACAGCATATTTTATATTATTTTTAAACAGGTACATCACAACCAGTCTGTTATTTTTAGTACAACTTTAAAATAATGTAAACAAACATATTTTTATGAATTTCTTATGTTTTGAGTAAATTTTACTATATTTTTTAAAAATGTTAAATAGAATTGCACTGCACACAGAGCATTAATATGAACTATGTATGTATAAAAACTTCAAACCCTTCTTACACATTAACTACAATCAAAATAAGTATTCTTTTTTCTTTATCTAAAATGAAGTCAGGCTTATAAAGTTTGTTTTAGTGAATATAAAATAATTATTGATATAGGCACAAATGTTTAAAGGCAATTGTGAATTTTGAATTTGTCCAACTACATTATGGCTGACTACAACCATATTAAAAATGTATGAGATTCATTTACATTTGCTACCAGTTAGTACCATAATATTTTTCTCTGTAAATATAATAGCTATGAAGGCAAAGCTAGCTTGATAGATAGATATTCTCAACTTATATTATTATTTATAGATAACTCTGGAGAAGAGCTTGCCCCCTGGACTAATAATACACTTACCAGAGGAATGGCTTGATGTTGAACCGGATATAATATACAGCTTGACAATGACATGGACACCTATGCAACCCACTGCAAGCCGCAGCACAATTCGCTTTACAAATGATAACAGAGGCAGATATGATGTGGTTGTGGTCTTGAAGTCTACATTGGTAAGAATTTTTTCTCATATAAAAGATTTGCATAAACCTTCACCTGCATGATATAGTTTTCCGGGATGTCTGGCTATATATTTTTTGGGAATAGGAAGCCCATGTCCTGTCTAGGGTCTCAAACTATCTATCAATATATGTGACTATCAAATTTCATTGAAATCTGTTGGGTAGTTTTTGGGTTTATCACATTCAGACAGGTGGATAGATATGGCGGGGTACTTTATTTTATAATATATTTTTTTAAGAATTTTTAAGAGTAACAATCCCGTCATATTATTTTTCAATTTTAAGAAAAATTCTTTTATGAACTATTGAGACCAGAAGACTAGCGCATTTAAAAAAAAAAATTAAACAGACTCGTCAACTTTATATAATAATAGTAGAGATTAAATACCTAAGATATTATGAAATTGAAAATATTATTGGCTACATAGCCATTCTCATTCTGTTATATTATATTACATAATCATACTCTCTGTAATCTCTTAGTATTACCTCAGAAATGGCTAAGTTTGAATTTAATTCTAAATGCTGCTACTATGTTCTTTAGTTCAATTCCAAATAGCTCTCCCAGCTGTAATATAAGTCTTAAAGAGTAGGTATAATATTATATATCTCGTTTAAATTTATTTAAAGATGAATAAGCTAGACAATCTTAAAAATGTTAATCTACATCAAAAGTGAATAAAATATTTCGATCTATAATGCTAATTTATTGTTTTTTTTTTAGAACATAAAGGGTAAAACTAAACAATCCAAAAGTTTAAAAGTTACACCAGGAAAGATTAAAAAGAAGGTAGTGAAGAAATCCCCAGTTGACATTTACAAGCGAAAAATGAAAAAAACAAGTCCACACAAACTGTTACAGACATATAACAAAGAAAACATTTCGACAATAACTGATTATTCAATAGACACGCAAAGTAAAAAATGTCCCTTTGACTCACCAACTAGCATTGAACTCAACTTCAATACATCTGAGATATTTTCAAATGTAAGGAAGCCTAACTTACATGACACATATGACAGATCCTATGGGATTACTGATAATAAATTAAACATTCCCCAGAATGTACTAAAGCCATTCAATAAACAAACTTATGACAATTCAGCAACAGATATATTTGATAATGTTGTGTTCACACCATTAAAAAGTTTAAAAACAGTTTCTACAAAAACTGAGAAATTAGAAAAAGGCCCCAAAATAATTTTAAGTGTTAATTCAGAGAGCGATTTCGACGATAGCTTAGATTTAAACACCAATAAAGAAAATGAGACTCATTCAATAGTTAGCATAACATCAGCACAACCAAACAAATGGTTAACAGTGAACACTCATTACGAATCGCAATTTACTGAAACACCAACCATTCCTAACAAGAAACAACCGAATACGTCCTCTCCGAAGGAATTAAATAACCCAGACTTCTCTATAAATACGGAATTTTCACGTATTAGTGAATTGTCTTTTCTGCCCCAAAGATTTTCTACCGAGAGAAAATGTTTTGCTAAATTTAATAACGAGACGCACGATGTAATAAATGACATAAAATTAAATTCTGACACCTACACAAAAGACTCGCCGAATACACCCGTGGAGCTAAATTTCGGGCAGTTTGTCATGAAACCGCCGTATTATTTCATGAAGGAACAGCAACCAAAAATGTGTAGACAAGCTCTGTTCAGGGAATATAATCAGCAAAGAGAAATTCAAGACAAATTTTTCCTAAATCAATGTGACCAGAATGTTTGGCAGAACAATCTTAGAACTGACGTAAGATCTCCCCCGAGGTCTATAACTCCTCCTCTCCAATCAATCCCTGAAGAAAGTGCTCAAATTTCAGATATCTACGTATTGGACAAAACTGATAAACGAACGTCTACATTCACAATTAATCGAACTTTTGATAAAAATGACGACAAATGTGCTATGTCCGCTTCCAACAGACAGTCGTGGTCGAAGAAAGCTGTTAGGGCTGAGCCAGATCTTTGGAAAATCCCTGTATCATTTGCAAAGAAGTCCCTTAAATCTAGGACATCTATTAAAAGCAAAGATTCACTAGTTAACAAACCTAATGTCACCTTTGAGAGTAATAAAAGCATAAATCAAAACATATCCGTTAACATGATCGGAAATGTTTATTCCCAATCGACAACTGTAGATCCCTTCTTATCTACGAGTTACTTTTACGATGAAGGGGCAGTGGAAAAATTTGAAACTGAATTTAAGAGGTGGCTAAATTACATATTGACTCCTCCCGCCGATCTCGATAGCAATGTTGAACAGAAGATTGACGTGGGTAAGGCGTGGATAGAGAATAGAAATAAGGAAATACCCGCAGCGCCTACAAAAGAACAGGTTTCTAGCGCTTATCATAATAGCCATCGACTCGAAGGACTTCGCAGATCAGCGAGAAACTTGTTATTGAGTGCGGATATCGCACAAGTCTTTCTAAAACTAAATGCTCAGATTGAAAAGAAACTCATAGCCATAAGGAATGACCGAAATCTGCACCTAGATATTGGCTTGCAGAAAATTATAATGGAGTTGTTGCTATCGTATAATCCTTTATGGCTTCGTATAGGATTAGAAGCGATATACAGAACTGTATTGCCACTAAGGTCAAACAGCGATATAGAAGGCTTAACGACATTCATAATCCAGAGAATGTTCAAAAATCCATTTCTCAAAAACAAACACTCCAAATCTTCTGCACCGAATATGTTATTACCTGCCTACATGGAGGCCATCAAAAAGTTTACATTGAAGAAATTTTTCATGCTCGTATTCTTTTTAGATCAAGCCAAACAGAAAAAACTCATTCCTCACGACCCTTGCCTTTTCTGCAGAAATGCTGTTTGTAAAGAAAGTAGAGAAATCGTCATTCGATTTACGAGAGAATTGATAGCCGGAATAGGAGACGTTACTAAACATCTTCGACCTTTAGGCTATGTTTTAAGCCATAAACAGTCTTATTTGGACGAATACAAATACGCGGTACACAACATAGCCGTAGACATACGAGATGGTGTTAGGTTGACTAAAGTTATGGAAATAATACTAATGAGAAATGGATTGTTGAATCAGCTTAGAACACCTGCCATATCACGACTGCAGAAAATTCACAACGTTCACGTTGCATTAAATGCGCTGAAAGAAGCCAATTTCGTTATTTTTGGTGACATCACTCCTACAGATATTGCTGATGGGCATAGGGAAAAAACATTATCTCTACTGTGGCAAATCATTCATGTATTCCGTGCGCCCCTGTTTGAGAAAGCTGCAAACGTTATCCAAGCTTGGTGGAGGAAAAAATACGAAGTTATCGTAGAGAAACGAAAAGAAGAAGAGCGGGTATTGCACATAAAGAATGAGGCGGCAAGCATCATTCAGCGTTGGTGGCGCAAAATTCAATATGATCGCCTGGTGGAGTGGGAGATGCAACGGATTATAACTGCGACCATTATAATTCAAAAGTTTTGTCGAATGTGGCTATGCCGCACTCATTATCAGCAGTTGAAATGCAGCGTTTTAAAGATCGAAACTTGGTATAAGTCTGCTAAATTGATAAGGGAGGCAAAAATGCAACTTCAGCGGTTACAACTAGAAAGAAAACAACTAGAGGAGAAATCGGCCACAACGTTACAGAGATATGTGAGACGCTGGCTGTGTATGAGGCAATATAAATCAACAGTGACAAAAGTGATAATAATACAAAGCAATGTTCGACGATTCCTTGTCCGAAGAGAATATATTCGGCTTAAGAAATCTGTAATATACGTACAGCAAAAGTATAGAAGCAAGCAGTTGATGAAAAGGCACATCAAGGAATTAGCTTATAAGAGACGATGCGCTATTATTATGCAAAGCTATTACAAAATGATGAAGCAACGTAAAGCATTCCTAAGGTTGAAAAATGCAGTTCGTGTCACAGAGGATCGTTATATAGCTCTAGTAAAAATGAGAAAAAACCGTCAAAAATATGTAGAATTGAAACGAAATGTTATTTCCATGCAAGCTCTATACAGACGTAAGAAATGTCGTCAGGAATATTTAAGGAAAATGCAATGCATCATACTTCTACAGAGAAAATTTCGAGCCCAACTTTTTATGAAGAAAGAAAGAGCTAATTACTTACGTACAAGAGAAGCAGCGATTGTCATTCAAAAATATATAAGATCGTACTTGTACATGAAAAATGCTCGAAAACTTTATGTCGAACAACGGAAATCAGTAATTCTGATACAAAAGTATTATAGGTCTTACATTATCGCCAAAACTCAAAGGACATCATATGTTCAGCTACGAAAGGCAGCAATTACTTTACAACGGTCATATAGAAGTTTAGTATTAATGCGGCAGCATAGAAATAATTTCTTAAATCTCAAAAAGGCTACTGTAACAATTCAGAGACGGTTCCGAGGCCAGATGGCAATGAAAAAAGAAAAAGAGAATTATGACGCGCTTCGTAAAGCCGCTTTAGTGATGCAGCGAAGGTACAGAGCCCAACAGGCAATGCGAAAAGAACGATCCAGCTATTTGACCCTTAGGTCTTCTTGCATAGTAATACAGCGCTTCCATAGGGCCTGTGTTCAAAGAAATATCCAAAGACATGACTTCCTAAAGAAGAAAGTAGCTGCCATCAAAATACAAACTTGGTTCAGGAGTGTCATGGTACAAAAGCAAGTAAGACAAGAATATGAACAAACTAAGACTGCTTGTGTATTAATTCAAAGAGTTTTTAGATCTTATATTATGACTAAAAAGATACGCACTGAATACGTGAAGCTCAGAACCGCCACAATTATCATTCAGAAGTACTTTAGATGTTACATAGAAATGAAAACTGCACGGGAACAATATTCGCAGTTAAAAACGGCAACAGTCACCATTCAGAAATTCTACAGGTCCTATTTAGAAACTAAGAAGCAAAGAAAAATTTATTTGCAAATGAAGTCTGCTGTATCGACGATTACAAGTTACTATAGGCGCCACAAAGAATTTGTAACGACAAGGCAAAGATACTTGGACCTTAGAAAAGCAACAACGATAATACAAATTAGGTACCGTAGTTTAATAGCAATGAGAGAGCATCGAAGTGAGTATTTGAAACTGAGGAAATCAAGTATTGTAATACAGCAAAGATACAAAGCTTTTCTGGCAATGAGAAAAGAGCGTGCAGAATATTTGAAATTACGAGCAGCGGCCATAATCTTACAAAGACTTTACAAAGCAAACAGCTTAATGAAATTTGAAAGAAATAGGTATTTGAACACAGTGAAGGCATGTGTTTCAATTCAAAGTTACTTTAGGGCGTACTTGGAAGCAAAGAAACAACGAGAATATTATTTATCGTTAAAGAACTCTACTGTTGTATTGCAAAATAGATACAGAGCACTGCTTTCGATGAGAAAGGCAAGGCGAGAGTATTTACAACTTCGATCAGCTGTTGTAGTCGTACAAACAGTGTTTAGGGCGAAGATTCTTATGAAAACAGAAAGGATAACATTTTTGCGAATCGTGAGGTCGTGTATTACAATACAAAGGCATTACAGAGGATATGTGGAGGCTAAGAGGCAAAGAGAAAATTATTTGATGTTACAACAAGCCACTGTTGTGCTGCAGAGAAGATATAGAGCACTGCTTACGATGAGGGAAATACGGAGGGATTATTTACAACTACGATCCGCTGCTGTCACCGTTCAAACACTGTACAAAGCTATGCGTCTCATGAAAATTGAGAGGACGAGATATTTACGTACAGTCAATGCATGCGTCACTATTCAAAGACATTACAGGGCATATGTAGAGGCCACGAAACAACGAGAAAGTTATTCAACTTTAAAAACGGCTACAGTATCTTTACAAAGGCGTTTTAGAGCTTTGATTATAATGAGACAGACGCGGCGAGAATACCTGCAATTACGATCAGCCGCTATAACCATACAGACTATGTACAGGGGAAAAGTTGAAAGAAATAGATATCTACGTATTATGAGGTCGTCTGTCATTATTCAAAGGTTTTATAGGGGCTATGTAGCAACTAAAAAACAGAGACAAAGTTACTTGGCATTGAAAGCAGCAGCAGTCGTACTGCAAAGGAGGTATAGGGCTTTATGCGCAATGAGGACGACAAGAACCATCTACTTGGAGTATTTAAAACAAAAGATACTAAGAGAGTCTGCAGCGATTTGCATACAGAAGAATGTAAGACGGTATTTGCAGCAATCATGGTATAGAAAATATTGCAATATGGTAATATTAATTCAGAGAATTTGGAGAGGAAAGTTGCATACAAGATTGATAAGGTGCATGTTCTTGCAAAAACGGCGAATCGTAATAAGTGTTCAAGCAATTGCAAGGGGTTATTTGGTGAGGAAGCAATTGAAGGTGCAAAGAGAGAATGTCTTAAAAGTTCGAGAAGAACAAAGGCGTAACTGGGCTGCTTCTAAAATCCAGGTACGTGTTCATTGGTGTTGTTAAATTGTAATTTTGTGTGAGTAATATATAATTATAAAAATCTCACTATTATTACATTCTATGTGTTCAAAAGCTTTTGATAACTTGTTGACTTCGTCAATAAGCTTTACATAAAATATATATATATATATTTTTTTAATTGATGACATTGAAAACAACATACATTCAAAATACTTCAGGCTCTGTTTCGCGGACACAAAGTTCGTGAAGCCATTTCTCACGATCGGCGAGTGACGGAACTTCGACTCCGATGGCGCCAAGGTGGTCTCAACTCCGACCAAGAGACCCTCAAGGAGCGAAATGAAGAGGTCATGCATGTGCTTCGGAATATGTGCGACATAGAAACCGTCATCAGGGCGTTCAGATCACTAGGTTGATATTTTAATTTTATTTAATTTTGTACCTACATTTTGTGTGCGTTTTTGATATAGCTAGCTATAGCTTGGGGGTTAACTTTAACGTAAACCTTCATGGCTATGTTTCAGCTGTATCTATACACTAGTGATAAGATAATAAATTGATAACAGGCGATATTTTCATTATGAAGTGCTATTAGAGATGTTGCCGGTCGATCCGTAATATGTAAACATCCCCTCTCCATAGGGAGAGAGGGAGACTCCCTAGTCACTCACAGTCTTACAATATATTAACATGTCCTGAATTCGGGAAACCACCTACTCATATTCTATAGTACGAGTATGTGCAAATTAGAATGTAAATAAACAAAACAATGCATATTTGTCAGTTCTTTATGATCATATCGACATTATTTACAGAGTTACTAACGGAGGTATTCCCCATGATGTACAACGACGTCGCCGCGTCGATAGTGCGTCGCGTGTACGTCTACATGTCGGTAACGAACAGATCCATTTCCAGCATAGAAGTGTTGAAGTCTGCCGCCGCTGTGCTTGTCAATCTGACGCGATATAGGTTCACTGGACCGAAGATTTATGCTGTAAGTACTAATTGTAGCTTTGAAAATATGAATCAATAATGCTAAGCTATTAGAGATCTACAAATAACCCTATATAGATCTATCTTTCAATCTCAGAGTAACTAGTAAGATAATATTTTGTTGTATAGCTAAATGGAAATCTACTAGAGTACGCGTACAATCCTTATACCGGTTTGTTTTGTACTTAAATAATGTGTGTAAAAACATAATAAAAATTTGATGAAATGTTAGGTAGCATGATTAGTTTTTATATAGATAACAACTTGCTATCACTCTCGCACGCCAGCATTTAAATGGCGATGACGTTACAACATGGCTTAAGTACCGATGTTCCGCGATTGGTGGATGAGGTCTTTTATAATTTAAACGGCGTTCAGTAATCAATAGTATTCTATAATTATTTTAAATATGCATTTTATCCTTTCACAGCGACATCGTATACCAGCTATATTAAAGTTCATGTTTCGCTTCAGTAATAGTGAAACCCAATTGTTTTGTATACTAGCGACATATCTGTGGCTCTTTGCTAAATATGACGGTGTTAGAGAGGTGAGTGCGATATGTATATTTTAAAATTATAATAGAACTAGCTTTTGCCCGCGGCTCCGCCCGCGTTATAAAGTTTTTCGGGCTAAAGTTTTCCGTTATAAAAGTCACGCTATATTTTTCCCGGGAGCCTATGTCCATCCCATGGTCTCAAACTGTCTCCATACCAAATTTCATTTTAATACGTTGGGTAGTTTTTGAGTTTAACACGTTCAGGCAGACAGATGCAGCGGGGGACTTTGTTTTATAATATATTTTTGTAGAACTTTTTAAGAGGAACAATCCCGTCATACATCATTGTTGCATAACTTCAACCGTTTACGCAGTGCACGCAACGGAAGCTCTCAATACTAATAAATTTTCCCCATTTTTGCAACATGTTTCATTACTGCTCCGCTCCTATTGGCCATAGCGTGATGATATATCGCCTATAGCACTTCAGGAATAAAGAGCTATCCAACACAAAAAGATTTTTTCAATTCGAACCGGTAGTTCCTGAGATTAGCCATTACTGCTCCGCTCCTTTTGGGTATAGCGTGATGATATATAGCCTATAGCACTCCACGAACAAAGGGCTATCCAACACAAAAAGAATTTTTCAGTTTGAACCGGTAGTTCCTGAGATTAGCGCGTTCAAACAAACAAACAAACAAACAAACTCTTCAGCTTTATATAATAGTATAGAAGTATAGATTTTTTAGAACTTTTAAAGTGGAACAATCCCGTCATACATCATTGTTGCATAAATTTAACCGTTTACGCAGCGCCGGCAACGGAAGCTCTCAAAACTTATAATTTTCTCGTTTTTGCAACATGATTCATTACTGCTCCGCTCCTATTGGTCATAGCGTGATGATATATAGCCTATAGCACTCCAGGAACAAAGGGCTATCCAACACAAAAATATATTTTCAGTTCGAACCGGTAGTTCCTGAGATTAGCGATTACTGCTCCGCTCCTATTGGGCATAGCGTGATGATATATATAGCCTATAGCATTCCAGGAACAAAGGGCTATCCAACACAAAAGAATTATTCAGTTCAAACTCCTAGTTTCTGAGATTAGCCGTTACTGCTCTGCTCCTATTGGTCATAGCGTGATGATATATAGCCTATAGCACTCCACGAACAAAAGGCTATCCAACGCAAAAAGAATTTTTCAGTTTGGACCGGTAGTTCCTGAGATTAGCCATTACTGCTCCGCTCCTATTGGGTATAGCGTGATGATATACCCAATAGCGTGATGATATAGCCTATAGCACTCCACGAACATAGGGCTATCCAACGCAAAAAGAATTTTTCAGTTTGGACCAGTAGTTCCTGAGATTAGCGCGTTCAAACAAACAAACAAACAAACTCTTCAGCTTTATATAATAAGTATAGATAGATGTGAAAACTTTGGTATAAAATACATAGTATAGTTAAGTATGTATCAAACCTGAAAAGTTTATTTGGTAATAATTAAAGTATTAATAAGCAAATTAAAGATAACATTATAAAGTACCAGTCATAAAAAAAATAACATTACATTTTTTTTATTGCTCTGACTAACTAAACGAGCTTGCCGTTCGCCTGATGTTAGCGACACGACCGCCCATGAATAGTAGCAACACCATCCAACACCTTAAATTACAAAGTATTGTTAAGTATTCCATGGCACTCGCCATTCTAATACATGAGATGTTGAGTCTTATTATATCCAGTAGTTACACTGGCTCCAATGTTCTTCAGTTGCGATTAAATTAAGAAGTAATGATTATATAAATAATAGGTATCCAAATTACTATTAATAAATATCAATGGTTTATCTTTTCCGTAAAAGATTTGTGATATTGTAATACGCTTTAATTTTAATAAGAAAACTATTTTTCTTCTCAGGATTTGAAGGAATACTTCCACGAAAGCGAAAATCACAAAATGCTTATAAGCATCAAGAGAAATATAGATCGAATGAAGCGAATGGCGTGCAATGTGACCAGGAATAAACAGCCGGTTCAAAACGCAAGGGCCTCGCTTACGCATTCGTTTAATCAGAGCATCAGTAGTACGGGAGCGTGTAGAAGTAACTCATTACTGCCGGCATTAGAGCCAGATTACGGCATAATCAGAGCCGACAAGCCGCGATACTTCGTGGACGCGCAGCAAGCTATCGACTGCCTTTTCTATACATACGCGTTGTGAATTATGCACATATCATAGTAATATATTTTTAGCTTATATTCATTTGTTAAGCCGAAGACGTCCTCGACAGCATATTTCGTCAATATACTTAATTGATAGCATCTACAAGAGTAAAACTTGTATATTACGGCATTAGAAGTAATTTTAACTTATGCTTAAACATTATCATTATTGCACAGTAACCGTTATTATTTTCGATAAAGTTGGTAAGAGTTTCTCCATATGTGCCTATTACAAGTTAAATAACGGTTATTAACATAATATTAAGTTGTATAATAAATTTTTGACTAATATAATTTAATTTGTTCAGACGGATTCTAAACTTTTGAATCTTAAACATCTAGCTTCACCCAGCCGTGGGAAAGTTGCTGTGGCGGGAGTCAGCAACAATTAAAAAATATCTTGTTGTTAATATGACAAAATAAAACCCCCTTATTCATGCACATTTTTATCTAAGGACGAAGCATTACTGTGATAACAAGTTTGTTTCTCAGCTTTGTTTATCCGACAGCCAACTAGATTCAAGTTGTATCTCAATATTAGCCAATCACAACGGCCCTATGTCTCCGCATTGTGAAGGCTGCCATGCCGCCAGCACTAAGAAACATACTTGTTATCACAGCAAAGCTTCGTCCTTAGATAAATAACGTCTATGAATAGCGGGGAAAGACAGCACGGCTGCCGTTGCCTGTAGGGTTGTTGGCCTCAAAACCGAATTCTGTTATTTATTATATCGCGTTATATGAACTGATTATGGTGATAGTTATTGTTTTCATATAGTATGTAAAGCTCATTCCTAGATGAAATGCGTTTTTATTTTTGCGAAAACTTTTTATTGATTTCGACAATATTATTTTACAATTCATAAATTCAATTTGATGCACCTTATTAAATACTATATTCATGACGCATGTTTTTGAATGAGCTTTAGTCGAGATGTGTTATTATAGTTTAATAATGTTTTTCTAACATTTCATGTGCTGTTAACAATAATTATAATTGTGTATTTTATGACAAATAAAAATTTCAAGATATTTTGTTTTCAATTACCTTAACTACCTGTCCTCACAATTTTTATCTAATTCGTGATAATCGTTTGCATTTTAGTTGTGGTCCCGGAACAGAACACATACACATACGTAAGTGAGCCCTGCTTTAGCGGGATTACACGTTGCGTACCATGGTCGCTATATGGGCGGGCGGATACAAAATATATTCTCTATAATAGCCTGCAAACAAATTGAGCATGCTATCGCGTGGTGTGTGTTGTTCACTAGTATAGCTACACTTACGTCCAAACATTGGGATATGTTTGGACAAATTACCATGCGATAATTTACTCAAGATGTTACCTAACAGATATAGTATCAGTAGCAATATAGTAATCGTGCGGTCAGTAGTTGCCAATTTTAAATCACAGGTTTCCATGAGTAGATACTTAACGTTCTAAATTTCACAAGTGGATTCGTTGCTACAGGGTCACAGAGAAAATGGAAGTACTGGCCGTATAGTTGCTCTACTTCTGTAGAAAGACAAAAATCGATTTCTAGCCTAACAAAATTTTGTACTTGTACCATTTTGGAACGCTTCATTTAGACCGACTCATAGGCCAAGAATTTTAATAAAATATGTAGCTAACACAATCTCAGTCGACAGCCAATAATGATTTACGCAGAATACTAAATTAGAAAATTCGCGTTCCTCAGTTCAATCTTGGAACATTCAATATAACGGTTGATATCTATGGTTTCAAGGTATTTGATGATTTGATAGCTCGTAGGATTTGAGGTTAGGATTGTCATTTCCCAACATTTGGTTGACATTGACATTTAATCTCTGAACGCAATTTGCAATTTCTATAAAAACAATAACAATTAAATAGTGGCCAAAATAATACTTTGTGTTTGTTTGATGGTCATAACGGAATTCAAAACATGGACGAATTTGTGAACTACATATTGCTTATATTGGTCATACTGCCAGTGGTTTTATTTATTAATTTGTGGGCCGGCATTGGATGGGAGTTGTTTATAAACAATTAAGTGGAGAATAGGAAGTGAAGTTTTTGTCACCAATTTACCACTTTCTTCGACTGATGAAAAAGTAGGTCTATCCTACCCACGTAATAAATGGAAAATAAAATGCATGTGTTTTATTAAAACATTTATAATAAAATTTGCTTACATACAATAAGTATAGTTGCAATTATCACATTTTCATCATAATCTAAAATACACAAACATCAACAATCGATAAATTATTTTTGGGTGGCTAATACTGACCCATAAGTGATTTCTATTTTTATACAAATCACTACTGACATTCTATGGTATCTATGTTTTAGTGGTTGAAATCTCTATTTGCAATAATTAGTCATTCTATTTTGGAAATTTAAGATATTTACACAATGAAGGGAGTAATGGAAGATTATTATCATAACTTTGTTATTGGAAGTTAATAATGAAATAATTTTATATGACAACTCTTTGGTCAGAATGAAGCATAATAATCTATGTAAAACTACTACCGAGATTGCACTGTCAATGTATGGTAAAGGATTTAGGGAGGCCAAGTGTAATAGCTTATTATTACTTATTGTATTTTCTTTTATTGAATCACCCAGGTTTGTACTGTATAAATGTATTAAAATTAAACTACTTTTCGGATTCTATTGTGGTTTTTTATATTTTAGTTTTCTCCCGACATTTAGAAGACTTTGCAGCCTTCATAGTTACGAGGGGGACTCAATGATTTTAATGTATAAATCTATATTATTTATGTATATGTGGTGTGCATGACATAGTTGAGAAAAATCTACATTGGTTGAGATAGTTCCAGAACTGTGCCTTAATTCATGGTAATTCTAGAATTATGTGAATACATGAGATGCTTCTTAAGGATTTCCTGTATTTTGCTTAGGTGTGCAAGTGCTATAATAATTAACAATACTTTAATTCTGGCAAGAAGCAACACTCCGGCTTCGCTGCACCTTTACCATGAATATTAATGATAATTGTCCTATAATTATTTTTTTGTTTTTATATACATATTTACGGTATTCAATTGAAATAGGTACAGTATGAGTATTAAAAATATAGATATTTCTAATATCAGACTAATGTAAAATCGCATTAAAATATTTGTCATTTATACTGTTTTAATGATAAATTGACAGCCATTATAATGAAAAGTTATTGGCCATGAAAAGTAAAAAAATACAAAAATATAAATATATGGAATTAAATGATTATATTTTTCAACTAGAGAATTGAGATTTTTTTATGAAATCTGTAAGTTTACAGGTAAGGGAACTATGGAGTATGGTATATCATATTCAGGGAACAGAGAAGTTATTTTAGAAATAAACTATTTCCACCTATACTATATTCAACCTAATAGATTCTAACAAGATATATTTTTTATTTTCATTTTTTTTCTCTTGGATATAGAGTAGATCAGTATGATAATCGTCTTTTATAAGATTTAAAATTAAATTTAAAATCTATTACGGTAGGAATGAACTTCTGGCTTCACATCTCTTCTATGGTCATCCTTTCCTTCTTATCGTTACAGTCTAGTGTATTCATAAACATAACTTGGTTAAGTCCAGAGAAATGATATAATAAACAGACTGTTCCTCAGTGCTTTTGGCAGGAAGACATTCACAGTACGTAGGCATAGAATAGAGAGGAGGGCGGGCTGTAGTTGGATAAAATTGAGATACTACTTTATTTCAGTTGAATGATAGATTTAAAGCCAAAGAAAGCTATAAAATTGCGGAACCTAGGTACGAATGCATTGTGCGTCCTTATGGTTTTTTTCTGTAAATATAGAAGGCTTTAAATGTGTCATGATTTGTTTGATATCTTAAAAACACCCATATTGTTAATCAGTATTTTTACTGATCGCTGTTTTGTATTACTCTATTCTTGCCTTCCATCTTTGAGTCACAGACAAAACATAGATCAGGTTAATCATAGATAAATATTTCAGATATGTTACACAATAAATAAGTTGATAATGAGCAAAACATTGTCACATAAGAATAAATTACCAATGATTTCAAAATCTTCACCAATGAAGTTAAATTTCACTAGATAGTATTAGCTCCTCCATCCCCATGTGGCCCCGGTGTCGCCACACGCGGTACCTGGCTATGTCCTTCCTCGTCACCATGCCTACAACCTGTGGAGTCAGTCAATATGTTCAGGTACCTATAGATTACACCAATTTTGTAGCATTTATTCATACATATGGAATTTCTTAAGTCATGTTTAAAAATCTCTAAATTATTCTCTTTTTAACTGAAAATGCAAAAAAGGGTTACTCGAATGATTCTATTTTTAGTAAGAAAAATTTAACTCTTTCCAGTTACAAAACTTTTTTCCCCTCAAAAACTAATATAGTTGATGTATTTTGAGGGGCTCCTTTTTCCGTACTTAGCCCGTAGTAAGTCGGGCCGTTGTGCGTGTAAACCGTTGCGTGTGTAATATAGTTGATGTAAATAATAGTGTATATGTGTATCTGACCTCGTTGACGTCGTTGACAATGGGCAGGTGCCTCAGGCCGAGGGCGCGAAATAGGCGGAAGAGGCGCGGCAGCGACGCGCGGTGCGGCAACGTGTACGGCGCCGGGTTCATGAACGGACGCAGGTCCACCGTGCACGTCTTCTCCCACTCCGAGATGTCCAGCTGTGGGATTTGTTACTTTTAGGTACTCTATACGGTGTATGGATAGGATCGACATTAGCTTGGCATTTTGGGCATACATACATTGTATTTCATAGGAGGTAAAAGATTATGTATGGATAAATAGTAAAGTATGCGCGTGCGCAGGTGTCAGTGTATGTGTGAAATTGAATAATAAAATATTAACTTTACCTCATCAATGGAAGGATACCGCGGATATTCCCGTCTGAACATATTCGAGTCTACTTTGTAGTTGGACCAAGTGGTGTTCGCGTTCTCGTTGTAAATCTTGTTCTGCAGCAGCACGATCAGTTGCGATCGCAGTATCAAGCCTCTGAGACGCTTGTAAGTGGTCACGTCACCCTGAAAATGATTTTGCGTGTTATTTATACAATACTAGCTTTTGCTCGCAGCTTCTTTTCCCGGCACAAAAAGTAGTTTATGTCTTTCTCAGAGTCTCAAACTATCCCCATACCAAATTTTATCGAATTCCGTTGAGTGGTTCAGTCATAAAGGCCTAATAGAGTTACTTTCGCATTAATAAATTCACTGGTGTATCGCTCAACAAATTAGTTGCATCGAAATCAGTTAGGCCATTTATACAAACAAATAAACAGACCAATTTAATTAAGTTCAATTTGTCTACTCACTTCGTCAGCAAGCGGCGGGTCGACCACCGGGAATCCGTTGTAGGACACGAGCTTCAAGAGTTCGACGATGTGGCCCACGTTCTCCACGGTGCGCAGCGTGAACACGGGGTGCGACATCACCTCGGACGCGTAGATGTTGTGCGCCAGCGGCGGCGGCTCCCACGGCAGCAGCGGCACCGCCGCCAGCTGGATGTGGATGTCGTATATACCCTGGCAATTAACAATACTTTATATATTACTGGAACAGGGGCCTTATACTATATGCCACAGTATTTTGACAAGTATGGAACGCACTGTATCACGTTTAATAGGGGACCGGCCTATGCTTGATTTTGTACATTATTCTATGTGTAATGGCTTTAAATACGAAAAAGAAGCACTTCTGCGAAAACAGCATAACAATTGGTTAAAAAATGAGCGAGTAATTCATATTTAAAATATTGTAATGTGTGCAGGAGTGGGCGCGATGTGGGGATATCGCTTCATCTCTTTCTTTCGCACGCGTCGTAATTCCCGATGACGTCACGTGGATATTTTGTCTCTTTTCTGTTTCTTGTTAATTACCCCTTCCACCGAAATTCAAATGCTTATAACTTGTTGATTTTTCACTGGATTTTAATAATTTCTTTGGTGTTATAATTTATATTATGTAAATATTTGATAAAATTGTTAAGAACAAAAATGAGTCCGGTACCCTATTGTATTCAATATACGATCCCAATCGCTTTTTCCGATCTATCTCAAAAATGGACCAATCAGAACATGTTTTTTTTGACATGTTTACAAATGGCTTATTTTGATTGGTTCTCGAAATCGGATTGAAGATTGAGATTGGGATCGTTTATTGAAAATGGATGTAAGACAATAAAAATTGGCTCACAGCACATATTCCATACTGTATCACGAAGATAACGAACACTATCCGTTTTACGAGCTTACACTGCCATAGGGAATAAAAACCGTGCCATATTGAGGTAAAACCTGGAATTATTATCTGGTACTGACAAAGTTCTTTAAAACGAATAAGGAAAAGTGGCGACCACAAAGCAAAGTTTTATTTTCCTCGTCAATCTCGGTGGCGAAGTTGTATTGCGTAGGTATGAAACGGCTATCACGTTGAAGTCTCAGGTTCGATTTTAATTGGGGAGTGGCAGTGCAATATTACTTTTTTTTGGTATCAGCTAGGTGTGCCTGGCAAATATCAATTGCTTCGTCCTCTCTTACAAGAAACATAAAACTAGCTAAAGGTAATTATTTTAGACCCTCAACTGCCCTGAAAAGAGAAACGGAGTAATTCCATATCTGCCCGTACCTCGTTGAAGAAGTCTCCGGTCCACTTGGCGACGACGAGTGTGATGATGATGGGCAGCGCGTTGGAGATCTGGCCAGTGGTCTCGATGATGATGACGGTGAGTGAGATGGTCATGCGCACCACGCCGCCGAGCTGCGCCGCCGCGCCGATCAGCGCGTACTTCGCTGGGTTGATCGTCTGGGGATAGATACTTGTTATTGTACTAGCTGTGAATCCGAGTTACATTTTTGGAGGATTATTTAAAAAATATTTTCTTTGCTTACAAATTTGTAATACGCAAAATTGTTAAAATTTCTGCTTCTTGAACCATAGAATTGATGGATTTGAATAAAAGATTACCATCACTATCCTCGTCCGCCGTTTTGAATCAACGAACCTAATGGCTCTTTTCGATCCATGGCCGAAAATGGATCAATCACAAAAAAAAAATGTCGAATTAAAATTAATTTTCGGAATTTATCGCGTTTATGTAAATTTTTACATGAGATATTGTAACTTTGACTTTTCGGACGACCGACATCTCAGTCCACCCTGTGATCACGATGGCTGCAGACTATTCGAAACGTCGCGTTGGGAAAAAATAATATAAAAAACGGCGACTAAATCTAAAAACCAGACATATCGAAGACTAACATCGCGTAAACATGACAAAAAAAAATTTAATGCTAACAATGATTAGGATAAAGGCATCAGATTCCACTCGTAAACATAAGATTTTTTTTAATGCTTACAAGTGACTGAGATAAAAGCATAATATTCCATTCACTTACATTGGAAGGCAGCATGTACTGTATGAGTATGGCGAGCAGCCGTCCCCAGGCGGCGCCGGTGAGCAGGTTGGGTATGAACAGGCCGCTCGACACCGCCAGCCCGAACGTCCACGTCGACAGCAAGAAGTAGCACACCACGAACAGTGATATAGACCAGGGTTTGTATGAACCTGGGGACAAATTCAATTTATGAATAACGAACTTTTGTACCCGATTTCGATATACAAACATGCGTTTTATCCCAAAGGGGGTAGGCAGAGTTGTAGCCTGGGGAGTCACTTTTCGCCTACGCGTTTCGTTCTATGATATGGTAGGGGACGAGCTTATAGCTAAGTGAGGTACAAATCCTAGACTCTGGGCTGACACTGAATAAAATCCTAATATCACTCCCTGACCTTAGAGAGTCGTACCAACCAAACCTAAACCAGATAGAACCAACCACGCCACCAAGGTAGGCTGGGAAGTTTATTCTGGAAAGTATATCAATAACGCTGTCCATATCCATTCAACTACTAACGTTAAACGCTAGTTTTATTCTTTCTCACACCAACATACTATTGCTTATAATTAAATGCTGGTTTCGAATTCGACTCATATATGATTCGCACTGGATCAGTTTTCGTTTAGTGTTAATATCGTAGAGTATGCCGTGACCGTTACCGATGGGGTCGTGCAGGAAGGAGCGCACGGACGCCTCCGGTGTCTGGAACCATATCGCAGCGAGAGCGTTGTATTCACCGTCCGCGCAGTACAGCTGGACAAAGAGTACTTATTTAATTCAATGTTATAGCCCATACTAGCTAAAAAAAAAAATTTCTATGGTCAGTCAGTCAGAAAATTCTGCCCGTTCGCAAGCTCTCTTGATAATTTTAAGTTCTAATTTCATACTTATTGGATGACATATCATCAGGTAACTAAGTTGCATTTTGTTCTCTTTTCGCCTTCCAAATGGACATTAAATTATCTATATTCAGGTTTTGTCATATCTATTATCAAAAAAACATTTAACTACGAATTCTTAGTCTATTTATTTGCCTTTAGCACCTATATACATAACATTACATAAAATAATATTTCTCATAATTTTTTTAGTCTTCAAACTCTTTAGTTATAGAAACCTGAATGATAGTATGATCGTACCTGTAGGGGCACCCTGGTGGGGTCCTCTCCGAGCGGGCGGCAGTCGTTGAGCAGGAACATCATGAGGAACCCGCACGTGGCGCTGGCGGCCGCCACCAGGCACGCCTCCACCACGCGCAGCCATGGGGAGCTGACGTATCTGTTATATACATATTATTATTTATCAATCGTGTCTAATCGAGAAAAATACAGGCAGAAGATCGCGAGATCCTGAGTTTTAGTTTCCATATAGTAAAACGGTATCAGATATCGGTATCTTTAGGGACACTATAGCTCCTACCGGACGCTTCGGGCTCACATCGTTAGCAGAGACCTTACTACCAAGTAAAATGCTTTAGAAGAAAAATAAAAACAAATTTTCCACCGAGGTATCTAATTTCGGCACTGTTGGAAAACACTACAAAGCTTAGAGCTGTCATCTTTGGGTTGGCAATTTTCTATTTCTACCATCAAACAGCATCATACAGTTTGAACCACATCGTGGCAGGCTGTAAAACTAAGTAGCGAACCCACCGGATCCTGAAGACAGCGAGCTTGTAGTTGATGAAGTTCCACAGAGCGCCGAGCGCGCCGCCCACCGCGCCGAACAACATGAACACCGGCAGCTCGTAGAACTGGAACGGGAACGGGTCCATCCTGCCCAGGTTCAGGAGGCCTGGCCACCACCGTTCAAATGCAATATTATTACATTTTTTTATACACTGACATGATAATTTTTGAATCTAGCCATGAAGAAATAAGTACCATTCACCGGAAAACTAATAAGCAGTGGCGGTCTTAGTGGGCGCGAGGCTCCAGGAGAAATCAAAGATACAACGCGTTGCCCCGGATGGCGCAAGACAATTCCCCGGTTTTAACAGTTTTTGGTAAGATCGTAAATAAGTCCTCTAAAGCACCGCGCGCGGCCCTTGTAGGCATGAGGCCCTGGGCGGTTGCCCGGCTCGCCTCCCCTTAAAGCCGCCTCTGCTAATAAGTGAGTTATCTGATTAAGAAATCTGCCCTTAACAAAAAAAACCAACATTATAAAAGGACACAATTCTATCTTAAATATAATTTTTCAATGTTCAACAGATCTATGTGTTGTATTAGGCATTCTTGAATTGCTAAAAAAAACAATCGAATTCAAAATCTCTCCCTTTTTTTGAAATCGGCTAAGAATAATCACATACCTGGATAACTCAGTTCTCCTGGATGTCCGTGGTACGCGGACAGCAAGCAGTTCAACGTGAATGTCGACACAACTGTGCCAAAGAACGTCCGCCATGTCAACGCCTGGTTCCAGAAACTGGTGCCTTCCTCCAGTGAGAATAACACTCCGCCTGGGGGATCATACATATTCTATGAACAGGGTCGAATTTAAAAATTTTTACAAGAGGCTACGCTGTAATCTTAATCTATTAAACAGGGGCGTATTTGGAGTTACGCCCTGAATAGATATTCTAATGTGATTTTACAAAAAAACAAATTACTAAAATAATATTGTCACAAAGTGGTCTAAAATTTCACTAATAACAATTTAAAACACCAGCATTCCAAAACATAACTTCCCGAACTAGCAACTGCAATGATTTTCTGCCATGTGTACTAGTTACTAAGAAAAAGCATACAAAATATATAGTGAATGCATCCCCTACGAAACCTTCCTGACTATTTCAACAATTTTCATTTAAATTGTTTTGTTTCATACCTATTGGCGCTCCAAAAGCAGCGGACACGCCGGCCGCGGCTCCGGCAGATACGAAATCACGCTTCTCATGGTCCTCGCGGAAGTATTGGAATATCTTGAAATCCTTGTTGAAAGTAGTACTTTTGCCTTGAGATATGCCCGCCGCCACCACTGAGCCGCTGTGGATCATCGGGCCTTCCTAAAATAGTAATATATCTAATAATTAACCCTATACATATTTTTCTTCTTGCCCTTATCTCGTTACATTTTTTTTTATCTTGCAACACTATTTTTCAAAGCATGTTGCAGAAAACATTTGGTTTAGTTTTACGACGGAATGCCTGACGTTAATCTTCTTTGGGGAATCCAGTTAAGGTAAATGTTGTTAAATAGACCCATGAAAAATGTTGCTACAGTTCTTGTATAATTGGAATATCATTCATCGTTACACCTTTATTAGTTTTAAAATAAAGTACATTCAATATAACGTCAATATAAGGATGAAGCTGGAAATTTCCTCTTAATTTTCCACCAGTTACAAATATAATAACTATACAACTAGTAGGTGTGTACTATAGCTTAATATATTATTCAAATACCTTTCCACCAGCTAAACCGCCAACCACAGCGGTAATCACACCAACAGCCTTCACGATCAAGGTTTTGATGCGCACTACTCGTGGCACTTTCACACCGTTCAGGTAACATTTCACTTGAGGAATACCACTCCCGGCAGCGACTGGCTAAAATAGTAAATAAGGAAAAGTCACGTATCTCACTGTCACAAAGAAACTGACGTATGTAACAGTTTTGAGGTGCTACGTTCAGTTCTCGGATCTGTTTATTTAATTTTCTTCTTTCCGCATGTTTCGAAGTTTTTTTTGGCTTACAGACTCCACAGTCAATACCGGTGGAAACCTGCGAATGGGATACTGGAATCCCGCGACTTAGCGACTGCAGGCCTGGAGGAAAGTTGGGAAGAGAGTGAGGGGGAAGGACAGGGAACCATCTTAGGATGGGCAGAGGGGTAGAGCCAGGAAATGTTTGCGAGCCCTTATAGGCCTCAGTGTAAATTTGGCAACCAAGAGGTACACATTCCACTATGTGCTGTTTCGAGTTTGGCAATGTATGTTTGTAATACACACACACACAACATCACGCATTTTATCCCCGAAGGGGTATGCAGAGGCGCAACCAGGGCACCCACTTTTCGCCAAGTGTGTTCCGTCCCATGATGTGATAGGGGGCGAGCCTATCGCCATATCGGGCACAAATTCCAGACTCCGGGCTGATACTGAGCAGTAAAACCCAAATAACATTTTGCCCGACCCGGGATTCGAACCCAGGACCTCAGAGCGCTACCGTACCGCGCATGCAATACAACTACGCCACCGATCCAGTCATTATATTATCAGACAGTATATTTGTAATAGTAAGGACTAAGGGTATTTTCATCAGTAGCAGAGATTACCTAACAACTACCATCTTCCTACTCATTTGGTTTATTCTTTCTGATTTTAATGTAAAAATGGGTTATTTAGTTTGCTATATTTTTAGAATTTTCGTCTTGTCCACTATAGTATATAAATTTCCTAATAATTTTCAAAAGCCACTTTAATCTTCCTTGATCGAATTTATTTAACGTTGCACCATCTTGATACATTACATTTAAACCTCGTAATATAAAATTTATTATATTAGGAATGATACCACAAAACTGGTTCATGGTCATTGTCTAATATGAAAATAAAATATATTATTAAAAAAGGCAAATTAAAACATGTCTAATGAATCTATTAAGCGTAAATCATTTAAATCCCCTGACAACTTGAAAAATTCGTACAAAACATGGTTTATTAAATAAAACCCAAACACAAAGTTGTAAAAACAAGACAAATCTCATTTATAATTTATTATATATATATTAAATGCAACAGATTTTTATTTTATTTCTGTTGATATTTTGACATTGCCTTAGAATAGGGGGTTATACTTATACGATCTAAGTATGTGATTATAATAATAATAATAATATAATATCAGCCCTGTATTATATATTGCCCACTGCTGAGCACGGGCCTCCTCTACTACTGAGAGGGATTAGGCCTTAGTCCACCACGCGGGCCTAGTGCGGATTGGTAGACTTCACACACCTACGAAATTCCTATAGAGAACTTCTCAGATGTGCAGGTTTCCTCACGATGATTTCCTTCACCGTTACAGCGAACGATAAATTCACAAAGAATACACACATAATTTTTTAGAAAAGTCAGAGGTGTGTGCCCTTGGGATTTGAACGTGCGTACATTCGTCTCGGCAGTCCGTTCCACACCCAACTAGGCTATCGCCGCTTAAGTATGTGATTATTACGATCTAATAGAAACCTGAATAGTAATCAAAATATTTGTGGTTTTAGAATTAGTTTTAATTAAGTATTTGTAAATACGGCCCTGTGTTATCAACCAGGATTAAAATTAGTGGGATTACGGAACATTTTTAAAAATCAATTTTTATTGCATTTTTCGAACCATCGCAATAATCAATCAATCAGCACAAAGAATCGTTTTAGTATCTATTGAGTTATTCAAATTGCTTATTCTTTGGATCAGATTAAAGATTAAGATTGGTATCGCTTATTAAGAATAGTCATAAAAGATTGAAAACATAATGTTTTGCTTATTTCTGTACTGACCTTTGAAGGCGAATTTCATTTTATCATTATATAAAAAAAAAAGAGATGTCCCTACAAAGGTTAAATGTTATTTAAATGTATTACTCACCTCGACATACGCAACAAGCATAGATCCGATAAACACTATGCATATATTCGATAACACCCACAGTAGATACGGAATATATAGACGGTCTTGTAGTACATACTTATCCACAACTGTTTATGTATATGTAAAGAAATTAATAGAATAAGATCTGTTACTTTGATTGTGCCTCACATAAAACGTGTTGAACGAATTTAGTCTAAGTTACATCGTTATATTACGCGATAGTCTAGTTAAATCTATATCATTATGTTTGAAAAATAAGTCAATAAAGTTGTTAATATGAGTTCGCCACATAAAAGCGCGCGAATTTCAACCTTACAGTCATAAAAATTGATACACATTCTGTAAAGCATAAATACTGTTTCATTAACTTTAAT
The DNA here is from genome assembly GCF_014839805.1 of Manduca sexta. Taxonomy (NCBI): domain Eukaryota; kingdom Metazoa; phylum Arthropoda; class Insecta; order Lepidoptera; family Sphingidae; genus Manduca; species Manduca sexta. Next base: position 11,133,706 of record NC_051126.1, read on the forward strand.
TGTAGACATACTAAATTCAATAAAAGTGATTGCGACAGCATATATAATGCAACATAAATGTCATGCAGAGACAATTGTTGGTTCATTTTAACATAATCACTAGTAGACGTCGCATAATAAATTATTGTGACCTAATATATACGATGTTATCTATAATTTAGAATTTTATAATGTAGGAAGGTCACAATTTATTAAGTATAAACTGAAGCTGATTAATCTGGCATTCTAAGTTCTCACTAATGTTTATTTTCATAGATTGTGCTACGGGACAAAAACTAGGGTTTAGGGCCCTTTAAATGTTGATATAACTATATTATAAAACTAAATTATGTATTAATGAATAATTTTACTACAAAGTTATTTAATCACAATGTGTCATATTAAATATTATTTTCCTGTTTAAAAATCATATTAGCAAAGGATACATTTTTTCAGCGCCTTGTATTTTATATTTGAGAACTCCTCGATGCAAATATCAATGATAAAAGCTATGAGTGCTGTTATTGCACCAATGAGCATTATGATGAACCAACGCAGGATGTCCTTCCATACTATAAATGGGTAGCCTCTTTTCCTTTCTTCATCTAATAGAAGGTGATTTTCACATGTGTCATAGTCTAAACTCTGAAAAAATATAATAAATACATTCATTCGCTCCTCTGTCTCAAAAGAGGCGAGTATAATTGCAATTATTACAACCGTTTTAACCACTTTTTTTTTAAAAGCGTGTTTGTTATCTGTTTAATTGCTTTTTTTTTCAAATAACAACATTTTAATTACTCAACTGGAAAATCGAAAACAGGTTCCAACCAACTGAATACATTATGTAAAACGAAAATGTCTGTAACTTTGCTCTTAGTACATTAATAAATTCATAAATACCTCATACTTAGCTGAAAGCACATTTAACGATCCAGGTTCTATTTTTTGTACAGGATGTCTACGTCGGACTCCATGGCTGCCATTCAATTCATCATCATCATTATCCTGTTAATATATTAAAATTAACTTTTAACCAGAATAAATGTATTAAAAACCTTCAAATAGTGCCACCGCAAGCTTTTTCCTTGTGACATTGAGGTTCAATAAACCTTGATTATTTATACCTGTGGCGAGGTCATCAAAATTATCTTATTAGGAAGATAAGTTGTAGAGCCAGTTTGTACAGCTTCTACCGTGGGACAACCAACTGGGTGTTTGGGCATGCTCACAATGTAGTGTTATTTTTGCTATAGATGCAAATTCACCTCTATTTCTGACAATCTAAATTAACAAATAATCTTTAAATAATTACAAAATCATCCTGAACATACTTTACGGGTGTTCATAGGGTGTATCATCATACATAATATACAAAAAAAATGAGAATAGAATATGTATCCACATCTTAATTATCCCTGCTCAGTAAAATTTACAGATCCTATATTTATTTGACAAGGAGGTACTTATTAACTCTACTTCTGGTATCTATTTTCATAGAGATTAAATAAATATGCAGGATTTAAAAAAAAATTACAATGTGCATGGAAAAATTAAAGAATTTTTCCATGCACATTGTAATTTTTTTTTTAAATAATTTTCTGTTTACATTTGTTTTGCAATGCTGAATACAATAAATCTATTAGATGGTCTTCGTATAGGCTATACATTTGTCATAAAAAAAATTACATTAATGCAAGTACAGTGGTGACTGGTGTGTAAACAGTTTCTAGCACCAGGGCGAAACTAACAGTTATAAATATGTAAATGTGTTTAAATATATGAACTAAATCATATATGACAGAATCTTATAACGCAATATATTTTAATTAATTATTATAATGAAACATGAAACCTAAAGCTAATTATACTAGACTGTACTAAGGTATATGTAGGAAACATGATCCATATTGAACAAGAAAATATCCTTAGCCACATATATGAATACTAGGTATAAAAAATAATTGGTCAAAAGTCTGAAAAGATTTGCATTTTTGGTACTAAAATCTGTGAAGTTTGGGCCCCAACCAACACAGTACTCTTACTTAAACACACACAAAATAGAAATAGTAACATAAAGCATATCTTAATGGAAATAAAATGTACAGGATATCATCATTATCTAATTGTATTTAAAAAAAATACTATTTTTCTATTGTAGTCGTTGATAAAATCCTTTATCGATTTGCATCCCGCGTTATGGGCGTCTGCTATAGGTTTCATTGATACCTAAACATAAGTACCTCATAATTAAATGCCTTGTTGAGTTGTGCGCAGTTCGATGTGCTAGCTTCTTCGTTGCTCACCAACTGTGCTGTGTCGGAGGTCGTTTCACTAACTTCAGTAACTGATACTGAAGAACTACTCATTTTTCTTTTCTTTAAAAGCCTTTACGTTAAAACTACTCAGATTCACTCATCACTATCTACGCCATTAAAATTACCAAACTTGCAAGCAGGTCACGGAGAATCCAAGTTTTAATAATGAATATTACAGAATATTTAACTGATTTAAACGAAAACCACACATGCTCGCAATTACTTTGCAATAATATAAATAAAGAATAACACGATTGACGATGTCAATATTAATGTCAACAGCAAATTTGTCAATCGGTTGACAAACTCAGCTGTTGCGTCATGCGTAGTTCATGAATTTCATTACAATTTGCGTCAATGTGGAGTAATTTCTGTTATTAAAAAAAAATAAAAATCTTGTTATATAAAATCTTTATTAAATATTTATATTTAATTTGAAATTACTGAAGTAGGTAAGTTATTTGCTTAAATGTTACAACTTGAAAAAATAAAAATAATGCAAACAAATACGTTCTCAACGGTAAGTCATCGCCGTGATTTACCTTGTGTTTATTATCACCAAAATAAGGCATAGTGTTAACTTATTCACAAAATGAGGCAATACATTAATAAACATAAATACATAAGTAAATAACAGCAATCATAACACACCAAAAAGCTAAGACATATTTAATTCAATATTTGCAGTAAAGTATATTTAATGATAACAGCTTGATATGTCTGATAGTGATGACTTGATCTTTGCGCCCTACTTGCGGCTGAGTGATAAATATGTAATTTCTTAATTAAGTACACTCTTAAAAACTTTTTAATACCTATAAATTCTTTATTATGCATACTATGTATGTATTATCATTATTATGATAATGTTATCATTTTATCAGTGCGTCAACGAGAACAGACTGATGTAGCGCACACACGTGCACAGTGTTCACCGTTTCATACAAACAATAGATATTATCAATGTGTGTGTAGCTTGCTCGTTCGTTTGGTTGACAATCGCGATGTGATGTATTCTACATCATCGCATGCTGAGTTATATTTTCAACAAAACATTTTAATTTTATTAATTTACTCGATTTATTTCTAAATGTTTTCTTTCATCGTGTCAAGTTTTCACAGTTTTCATTTCTAAATATGTGTAATTTGCCGCCGAAGTTCCATTCAGTGTGTCGCCTTTGTTTATCATTCTGTGGCGATAATTGCAGTGATGTTAAACTTCCAATTTTCGATCGTGATAAGGATAAATCACGACTCTCCGAGATGATAATGACAAATCTTTCCATAATGGTAATGATTTTGCATAGTACGTAGCGGTAACGGGCACTAAGGTGGAGTTTTCTCGTGTGAAAGTTTAGCGTAAGCGTATGAGATTGTGGATGCTGATAAGCGCCATTAACTTTCTCGCGGGTGTTGGGTATTTTCGCGTTGTGATATCATATTACGGCCCACGCGTCGAGTGCTCGACACTATGACTAATGTCATTCGTGGAAGTGATATGCGAGCGTGTGGCGGCGAGCTGTGTATCAACTGCCGCGCTGCCGACTGGCGACCGCGGAGCGCCGCTGCTGCGCTGATAACAAAGGAGCGCCTAGAACTCCACTCGCTCGCTACCTGGGTCGGCACTCGGCGCTCACTTGCCGCCCTGGCTCTCACCCTCACACCCAACAAAACATATTTTCAACTGCACTGTTCTCAAACTCAATATACTGTACACAGCTATTTTGGGTATTCAATATTTTCTAAATATAGATTTATATTTTAAGGGAATCAATCTGCAGGGGGAATGCTCCCACTTTTGTCACACAAAAGTTGTGGAATACAAGTTTTGTATTTTCCTAATGTGTTTATTATCAGATTGCTTCAAATGAGTCATCATTTATGATTATGCTTGTGAAAGGTCACTGGCCACATCATCTCCATTAATGACTGTATGTTGTGTACATTTAATGTTATAAGAAATATTTTTAGGTATCTCCTGAAGATTTGCTGCCACGGGTTGTGTGTGGGAGCTGTGCACATAAACTTGATGAGTTTCACACCTTCAGAGAGTTGTCACATAAATCTGAAAGACTTTTGGAACAGTTTCTACAGTATGCAAACTCACTGTCAGGTCCAAAGGAGGTAAGTTACACTCTACTCTCTCATCTACATCACTTGAGGTATCAAATAAACATTTGTCTGACTATAGAAATATTTATTATCTGAAAAATTTATTGATACATTTATATACATTATTTTCTAAACAATATACAGGGTATGATAAAGCTAATAATTTAACAACCATACATAGCACATCATGCAAAACTTGCATCAGCATTAAGGTTTATGTAGCGGATTGGCTGGCTCCTAATCCTTTTGTTATACACTGATTTGAGTGTATTGACAAGTAAACCAAGCAACATGCCAATCAGTACAATGCAGGCAACTCCAAGGATGCTCCACAGGACATGTTTTGGTCTTAGGTCTGAGAATGTGAAATTCTTTTTGGGTATAAATGTAGAGTCCAGTGTTGGACAGAAAGTCATAGTGATGTTTGTTATGTATTCTCCACTCATTCTCATGGGGGCTGCACAGCTGTAAAGCAAAACAAAATATTATTTACCATTGTCAATAAAAACAATTCAATTGTTCAAAAGAAAGTTCAATTGTTTTGAAAGTTTGGAACTCTGTTACCAGATGATAAGGAGATGTATTTTAACAATGATCCTGTGTGGGGATGAAATAGATTCAGGAAAATTAAAAATATTAAAATTTTAACTAAGGTGTAACTTTTTGATAAAAAAATAATATATGCCAATTTAAAATTCATTGCAATAATATGTAAATATTAGTAAATAAATTTGTACAAAAAAAAAACACCAACAGAAGATATCACAATAAAATTAATAGTTCTTGATTTAAATTTAAACTTATTTGTTCTAAGTTATTAATTCACTTTTGATTAATATATCAACTATAGGAAATAATATGCTTACTATGGTATATCTCCTGGTCTAAATTTAGTGCCAGCCCCTTGTCTGGTGACAATGTTTGCGAGATCACAATTGCACAACCAGTTATTGCCGGTCATGCCTAATGTCTCCAATTTGTTCCATGGCATCAAATCCGCTGATAGTTCACTTAAGTTGTTATCATCCAAATATACCTGTTGATATTCAGTGACAACTTATTAATTAGATAAACAAATCAAACTTGAATTATAGATTTTCTTTTATTTGTTATTTAGGTGTGGAATGTTTTTAATTTTCTCTCATGGGGATGTTCTTCGGTAGGAATGGGAGGTATTATTTAAAAAGTATTTAATGTACTTGTTAACTTTTTTTTGCTATGCAATGTATACATGGATGAGGGCAAGAATGATAGTTTTCTTTATAGAAAAAGGCATTGTGTGAACAAAATTAACATTAATTTACCTAACATTTTCTATATTACATTTACACATAACAGCATACATCTCTATTATAGAAATTAATTAAAATAAACGCGAAAAATTATATTGATGCAAATTACAATATTTAGTTACAAATTTTTTGGTGCACATAAGTAAACATTAGGGCTTAAACAGACAGCGTATTTCAAACGCATCTAAACTATTCGATGCCGTCGTGACATAATATACTATATACTAATGTATGACGTAATATACTAATGTCTTTGGATCAGTTTATTTAACATTTTTTGCCCGAGATCGAACGTTGACCAAGCATTGTAATCTATGCCTTGACGAAGTGGGATGATGATAACAAGATTATGAACATTCTTGTTTTTATCTGACTAGTATTGATTTTGCGTTTCATTGATTGTTAGATAAACCTAGATTAAGATTCCAAAGGCACCAGACCGACGACATTTTAGCCACGAGCTAGATTTTGATGTCCCTTTGGTACGTGATTACTTCAAATACGCTCCAATTTCCAGTTAGCCAGTATGTATATCGTCTTTATGCATATTAGAGTAAAAATGATATCCTTACAAATGACGTAGATCTGGCAGCTTTGGGATCTTGTACTATTCATACTGATCGTTCAGCGTGCTTCCGATGACTAAGCTATGTTATATTAAAATTATGTTTACACATTGCGATTGGTTGTAAATTGTTATCATTTATCAAGTATGAATAATTAACAACAATAATTCAAAATTGATTATAAATATTTTATCTTCTTATCATATTTTAGATATAATATCGATTACATTGAATTCAATATTTTGACGGTAACTAAGGCTTTAGGGAAAATAAACCAAGTAGGTTCATCATTTCCTATATGTTATTTTACTTCATGTTAGATGCGGTGCTATTGTTCAAATGAAGTGGATGACATTGAGTGGAAAAACATCGCGAAACCAAAGCGTCTCATGTTTTACTACGGAATTCTGAATTGAAACATTCCGTTCTAATTTTAGGATAAAATTTTGCAATTAATGATTGATTGATATCAAAACATATGCCGAAATGATTAATCAGCTGACCCCGTTCTTGCGACTGTCGTGTAAGCACGCGATCTGGGCCATTTTGTATCACGTTTATATCCATTGGTGATGATTAAAATATTGCACGTTGTGTTATTGTTACACGACCATGCTATTATTAGTGGAATTGTATGGATTTTTTTTTATCACTTATAAAAATTACAAGGATAGAGTAGGGCATTCCAAAATGCTACCTTAAAGCTAGGAGATGCTATTTAAAAAAAAAAAAAATCTTTTTTTATTACACGGCTATATTCAATGTCTAATTAGATATTCTATTTGAGTGAAATGTCCGATATTCTTGACGAATTTGTCCATCTTGGGCAATAATGGTGAGCCTAGATTTTGGTGACCTACGTGACTGCGTTAGATGTTATAGTCTATGAAGGCTAGAGGTGTTTTTATAATTTTCAATCTTAATAGCTTTATATTAAATTCTTATATGTTTAGAAAGTGCCACATTTGACGTCAGCTTCCTCATATGACTCCTATACAACGTATGGCAAGATTGTCGTCAATTATAAAAATTCTCCTCTCACACCGGAAAATTCCAGACTCTTAAAAAAAGAGTAAAGTCATTCCGAAATCTGAATGAATCACACAAATACGATAGTTGTTTGTAAACGAAATCCACTACTTGTTAAACCGTACTACCACGGGTTAATAATAGAACCGCAGTTACAAAATTGGAGTGTCGTCATCATGGATAACATTATTCTTTTGTGGAAAAACAGTTATATATATCGGAACGATGATCGTTTCGGCGAAACTGACACATTGCACATTCGCAACATACTATCTAAATTAATCAGTGGCTTGTTACTTCTTTCCTCATGACCTGATTTTATAATCATCAGATAACTTTGATGTAGAGTAAGAAATATAAAGCAGGTATGATTCGTATAATAGTAAGGTTTTTGCGTATTTCCATTAGATCAAGAATTATGAAGATATTGCTTTATTTCCGGCTTTAAAACGAGTGTCGATCTCAGTTTTGGATTTTGTTTTGTTTTCGCGATAGATCGTGATTGTATTGTTAGAGATGTCTAATGAAAAAAAGTTTTTATAATCAACTCGGCGACCTCGTTTCCTGAAATCAATGGATAAACCCCGATATAGTAGGTAGTATGTTCCAGAATAGAATTACCTAATCCTATAAGTGAGGGCCGGATGTGGGTGGTATGAGTAACAGCAATCTATTCAGTTTTGATGTTGTCGTAACAAACATTGAAACGTAATGTGTGAACCTTAGCACTAGCGTTTACGGATGTTCGTCTTCTGTGTGTAAGTAATGTAATATTTAACACGTCATATGAAGATGCATGGTTGTGTTTATCTATATCCTTGATAAGAAAGGTTAATATCGAATAAAAGAGAACGTAAGTCATTACTACTTCTACCTGCCACAACACCGATTATAGAATTTACTTTTTTATCTTATGAGCGTCGGCAATAGTGATAATTCTTCCACCTTTGTCCTCAATCCAATGTTTACTCAAATTATAATGGATCTACGAACCTCCTTCAGCGTCCATTTGTCTTTCAATCCTCTGAAGGCATTGTGGCTGATGTACCTAAGGTTCGGGTTGTGGCACAGATGCAGCACCCTTAAACTCTTCAGTGGAGTGAAGGTACTGCGTTTCACTTCGTCCAAGTAGTCGTTCTCACCGACTTCTAATTCTAGTAGGTTCGACAGTCCTGTAATTAGGAGACAGGCGGTTGATATACTCAAGTATCCTGCTATAATTTATTTCTCAGAAGTATCGTGGCGCTTTTATTGATTTAAAACATGACATCATGACATTTAAGTGCCCAGTCTACTGGCTTCTCCGGGATTTTTTTAGGGCGATAATTGTCAGCATGTATGTTAAGACTTGGCGAAGTGATTTAGTTCCATTGGATCTCATTGCTGGTATTAAATTGTAAGAAAACTTAACACAGATATATGTATTACGCAAGCTTAATATATGATATAACAAATACAAATTGTTAGACGGTTAAAATTAGCACAAATAAATAATTTTACTTCTCAAAATTACGATCAAATATAAAATGAATACCAAGAACATGTCATGTTCATGCTAAGATATAAATCGATGGACGTCGAAATGGTTAAGCATAAAAACGTTAGCTCAAAGTACTTACCGACGAAACTGTCGTCATTAAGTTCGACAATGGGGTTATTGTTGAACGTCAAGTACTTCAAGGTGTTGCCGACGAGGCTCAAGCTCTCCGGCACGGTCACGAACTGGTTGTCCGATAGATCTATCTGCTGCAGTTTGGCTAGGCCCTTGAACGCGTCAAGCGGTATGCTACCAATCTCTGTTTTGGATAAATCTAATACCTGTGAAAATAAATATAATTTGTTTGTGATTTACGAAATTGTTTTCCGGTAGCAGTTGACTTGTTTTGCCAAGTGCGACTTCTCGATTAGATATTAAATGTCCGATATACGGATAGGTATGTCCTATTAATGTCTTTTGGGACGAAAATATAAATCGTATCACTCACCTCCAAATTCCTTGCACTAGACAATGCGAGCATAGTGACATGGTCCAATATTTCTATGGGGTTGTTGTTTAGATACAGTCGCGTTAAATTGGGCGTGTATTTGAAAAAGTATCTGTCCAGTGAATGGATCTTGTTATGTCCCAGGTTGAGAGTCTCCAAAGCTATGTCACCGTACACTCCGTTTTTGTACGGGCCTTGGAAAATTTCGCTTCTGAGTACGTCCCCTAGAAGAAATATTTTAATTATAATTGTTTATTTATGGGACTTGCGTATTAAGACTAAACAGTGTGATTAAGTGCTTGTTATATCCGGTAGAAGTCATTTTAGTTGATTGTCATTATTCGTACGTTTCGTACCGTATTACTATTTACTACCGTATGCGTAGTTAGTAAGTTTTCTATAAAAATATAAAAAAATCTGATTTGTGTAGGTAAATACTATAACAATCAGATTCACATTTTATGAGGATCATACAAACGTTTGTTAGCGGGAAACGAACTCGTGACCTCTCGTTCTTAGCTGGCTATTCGCCATCTGCGCCATAGAGGTCGACAAATATTTAGTTGTTAGAAATAGCGATCAAATTACTGTTATTCCAGTTTGTTTATACAATTCACCACGATGATGTCACTAGAACTTTCTATGTAGTTGTATAACCTAAATTGACGTGAAGACGACCGTTGGATGCAGGTCTTGTCTCCAGTATTGGACATATTCGGTAAAAACATTTTTGTTGTGTCTCCATGCACTATTTTCCGGTCAACAACGTCGCCACACAGAGTATTTGCGAAAAATATAAAAAGGAAAATGTTGAAACGTAGCTACATTTTTCATCTTGCATGGTGAGTCGGAATGTTAATAGATTTATTTTCATTGCGTGAAAATTAAAGTATTATGAAAGTAAGCTCAAAACCTTGGTGACACTTGAATTAGTTTTGTTTTAAGTTTAAATATGTAAAGTTACTTAGAAATTAATATTTTTATACATACAAATTACATTAAAAAAGAGTTGGCTGTGCAAAACTGATTAAAATATATTTCTATGATTTAGAAATAACTGTTACTTTACGCTCAACAACGAAGACCTCACAAAATCAAAAACAATCATTGTTTTAAAAGAATATGTGATGGCTTGGACTAATCGTCTAAAACTTTATACAGGTTTTCTTAAAGTTTCCTCGAACGAAGTATAGTATAGTCGGGTCAACTTAAAATGGTCACTCACTTAATATTATGAACTATCATGCTTAAGGAGGCGTCGCGTCATACAATCTAGTGAAGTGCTATGCTGCCGTGCTAAGCGCAAAAGCGGTATGTCAGGGAAACCTTATTTCGAGATAATCAAAGTTTTGTAAATATAGATTTATAGTTTTGTATGTAAAATTGAGATAGGGAAACTCTTTTTAAGTTTTTTTTAAGTAGTTCTAAACAAGATATCGTTATTTAGGTAAGGATGGGTATTTTTTTAAGCTGTCTGACGACATAATTTGATTTGATTTTTTTTAAATACCATTTTTGAGCTTAGTATTATGTGTATTTTATACTACATACGTTATCAGCTCACAATAACAAACACGTATCAATTTTATCTATTCTCGTTATGACAACGATGACTCGAGCGTTATTATAAATTAATGATGGTATTAAATTGTAAACACCGTGTAATCCTTTTTGACGCATTATACAGCACACTGTGATTGTCTTTTATGAACTTAATTATTATTTTATACAGTTTAATTAAACTAAAGCTGTTGCTGCTATAGCCCTAGGTTATTCTTCTGAAGGGCCGAGTCCCGGCCAAATAACGTTAGGAAAATTTACACCAAGTATTGACGCAACGGAAATCGAACCTAAAACCTTCCAGTTCACTCCCGGTAATTGGTTGTATTTATTATGGGCCTAATATCTTGTGTACCAAAAACCACCCGTACGCCATTCACCTTTTTTTTATTATAAAAGATATAAGTCAAAGACGACTTTTGTAATCTAATATTTTCCAAGTTTGGCGCGAAGTCAGTTGCTCATTCGGTCGTTCTTTTATTAATCGACTTCAAAAAAGGAGGAGGTTCTCAATTCGACTGTTTTTTTTGTGTGTGTTTGTTACGCGAATACTCCGCCAATCGTGGACCGATTTTTATTTATATTTAATTAAAACTTAAACCATGTTAAGTCTTATAATAAGGCTCTACTAGTTAACTATCAGATTATCTTATTACGTATAGATAAAGATAAGTTATCTCGTCGCTCACCCGTTGGCTAACTGTTATAATTACGGTTATAAAATTTGCTTCCTTTGTTTCTCATTTTCCGCCTGTTTTAGTTGAGCAATGACGCTATTATTCATAGAATCATAGACAAAATAAGAACATGATACCGCATCGTTGGTACGAAGCATGACCGAGTTACAAAAATCATTAAATAACGATATTACAGCGATACATGGATGTTTGCTTGGTTTTTTGTTTGCGCCGGAGATATGTAAATCTATATTACGCTATTAATATTTATATTAATTTTGTTTGCGGCTGCACTTGCGTGATTTTTTTTCCTGGAAAACTTCTCGCGTGTACTTTCCCGGGGTAAGCAGAAGGTTATTTTAATACGAGACTTACTGCCGATGACAATAAATTATTCTATTCCTTTTTTCAATCTACCGTAAAAATGGACCAATCAGGACAAAGTTTTTTTTGGACATGCTTACAATTTTTTTTTTATCGATATCGAAGATGAAGATCAGGGTAGTTTATTGAAAATGGCCGTCAGTCTGTGTGATAAATTTCATCCAAATCTATTCAGTGACTCATGTGGTTACTTCTAACAAAGATACGAAAACTTAAACAGGCTATAAGTCATTGAAATGTAATACATTATAGAGAGGAAAAGTTCGTGAGTTGCTTTGTAGATTTGTTAGGGCTCATCTCTGTAACTACTGAACAGATTTTAAAAATTCTTCCCCTAATAAGAACCTATATTACTCTTAAGAGCTATGAGCTACTTGTATCCCAGGAAAATATTTTAGGCGGGTAAAGTCGGGGGCAAAAACTAGTGATATGTGAAACAGTATTAAATATATTTCGCTCTCATGGCGGATTTGGCAATTTTTTTAGTACTTACTTAAATAACTGCCGCAAGTGTTAGTTTAAACAAGATCATTTCACTTCGCACATAGGAACAGGACTTCCACGTGAATGACGTTGCGAGTAAAAAAATGCATGAAATAAATACTAATATGTTATCAAGGGCAGACAAGATTTAATGGAATATAATTCCGTGGAACTTTTGCGTACCAAGAATAAAAAAAAACGAGAGGGAAAGGATCGTGTTGGCTTGTTGAATGGGTTCGGAATTTAGTAGAGTTTGTTTATGGATCATTTTGAGGATTTTCCATCCTCGCACGCATACTACAACTCCTGTAAGCCAAGATGGACAGTGGTTCACATTTTTATAAGCGGCAGTATGGCATGTTGCATGGACAAAAGAAGAAATATTTCATTCATTAAAATGTTAATGCAGATGATATTACTTTTCTCTTATCACCAGCAAACACGGATATAATAAAAAATAATGAACTAGGTATACAAACTAATAGCATTTAGCACTTCGACGGTGTACGGAGACTGAAACCGCTATTGAATTGGTTCAATAAATCCAGAATCATTTGTATGGTTTTTTCGATTCCATAATTAATACAAAAACAGCGATAAGTAAACATACTGGTGTAAGTTTAAATAGTTATGTAAGAGTACTGCAAAACTACGGAAGAAATTGCCGCTAGCAACATTTCCGGGCAGATACGACCTGGTGACCTTAAAAAAGGCCCTATTCCCACCTAAAATGCCGGCAACGCATCTCTATACCCACTGGTATAGATGGCAGATCGACGGGTCCTGCTTTATACGCCTATTCCATTGCAACTATATAAAAAAAAAGAAGTGCAAATACACAACTTTACAAGAGAGCGATTAACATTCTAAGTTTTGTAATTTTGTCATATTTCAACAGAAATCTTTGAAATTTTTAAATGTTACACCTCAATATTTCATCACTTATCATCAGGTGAACCGTATGCTCGTTTGCTCCCTATAACATAAAAAAGTAATAATGTGCAAATAATACTCATTGTTCAAACAGTATGCATTTCGTGCAAATCACGATGTGCTGACGATGTTTTGCGATAAGCGAAGATGGAATCCAGTGCTGTCATGATAAAGGCATCCTACAGGTGTCAAATATCTACGTGCGCAATTTGTTTTTCTCTAGTATTTTATTTACTTTGTACTATGCCCTTTGATCAGCTTACCATTAGACTATAATTGTTTGATATTATATTTGGAATTATGGTATTTGCTGGTCCATTTATAGAGTAAAAATTTCGGCGCATGAGTTACGGCGGGTCTTTGCAAAGATTTACGAATAATTCCTTTAAAAAAACAATTTTAGGTCTTTTAAATAATTTATGATATTAAAATATTTCTTATTGAAGTCTATTTAATTGGATGCAAATTAAAATGATGTTCATTTTAAGAGGAGATGCACAGAAGCATCAATTTTGGTGGTATTTTTATTGTGATATTAATTACACAATATCACATTATAATAATATCCACAGAAGAAACGATTTGAAACTTCCAAAGTTAAGATAATATATTTTAAAATATGATTTATTACTTTCTCGTAGATATTGATTTGTTATATTGACGCAAATGTTAAACATTGAAATTAAATCATTTTTTGGATTGAATAGCGGCGATAGCCTAATTTGTGTGGAACGGTCTGCCAAGACGAATGTCCGCAGGTTCACATCCCAACGGCACACAACTCTCACTTTTCATGTGTGTATTCTTTGTGAATTTATCGTTCGCTTTAACGGTGAAGGAAAACATCGTGAGGAAACCTGCACATCCGAGAAGTTCTCTATTGGATTTTCGAAGGTGTGTGAAGTCTACCAATCCGCACTAGGCCAGCGTGGTGGACTAAGGCCTAATCCCTCTCAATAGTAGAGGAGGCCCGTGCTCAGCAGTGGGCAAGTATATACAGGGCTGATATTATTATTATTATTTTGGATTTTATCGCGATTTTAATATTTTAGTTTTCTCCCGACGTTTCGGAGACTGCAGCCTTCATGGTCACGGGGACATGGAGAATTAAAACCGCGATAAAATACGAAAAATAGTTTGAAACTCGTAGGTAGCTTTTAAAAATGAGGTTAGCGCGCAGTTTTGCTGGGACGAGCGCCTCGTGCGGCTAATCCAGCGTATATTTCTGCATATCTTCAGCAAGTGGACAAAGAAGCTTGTACAGAATTTATCGGCTCCTACGAGCGTGTGATGTGGTCAGAAATTTAGAATAATACACCGGCCACACGTTTGCTTTATCTCTCATAGTTTTGCCAGTATTCACTGCTCGTGGGAAGGCTCAAATCATTCTGTATATCTGAAGTTAAGTCCATTTACCGTACTATGATAAAAAAATTAAGTATTACTACTTTGTAGATAATATAAATATCGGAACACGCCGCGCTGGCTGACTACGCTAATCTTTGGGATCTCTAAATGGTTTTGGATGCAATAATCACTGTTATTATTGTATTAAAGATTGCAAACTTCGTTGGGTATTAAAGTGTTATTGTATTACGTCGGAAAAAATATTAATTAGTAATCGCTGTTGTATAATTTATTCGACTACTACATTATAACTCTTGAATTCACTGGTTTTTGGTCTGGTTGAAAGATAAAAGCAGTCAGTGGGTTGCGAGCGACCTCCGCAAACGCTGACTTGCTCAAGTGCTGGAGCATGATTAAGATGGCGTTAGTGCCATGAACATGAACCCCCTCTTGACCTAACTGGTAAAATCCATAGGAACAATGCTATTGGTGCTGCTGAGGCGGTTGCTGTATCTCATTCTGACTTCATTGCAGATTGAAGTCTTTAGAGGCGACAATGCTTGTAAAGATGGCAACGCATTGTTGTTGCTATTACGATAATAATGTATCTTAGTCGCCTTCTACACCACTGCAGATGGTATTAACAGACACCTTGTTCTACGCTACCGAACGCTACCACTGCATGATGATTGTATAAACTCTAGATTTGCACGTTTTATTTTTTAAAGTTTTAGATCATAGTCCCATAAAAAACACGCCATGCCGGTTGACTATACTTATATATTTGAGAACAATACCAGAATTTACAAGGAAAATAATAAACACGCCGTTTATCATACTATATTATCCAACGGTGAACTATTTCTAACTTATTCCACTGAGCCATTTGGTTATAATTTTTCACAAGTAAAATATGACTAGGAATATTGCTTATTTATGTATCTTTCAAAGAATCGGATATTTTTATGACCACTCTAATGTGTAGCGGACATGTTGAATGAGGTCCGTGTGTTATTAACAATATTCTTTCGGTTTTTTCTTCGAAAGCCGATTATGTTATTAACCGAGCTATTAGATGGTATTCGATGTTTACTAATATAATGCGACTTATATGAATATGTATGCGTACTACTTACGGTGACTGATCCGATATGGTATATGAAATACAGCCGTGTATTATGTCAGGAAGGAGAGTGTATGATAGTTATTTACTATCGAAGTGAAAATTTATATTTAATTTCTCATACGGTCGGTGTAACTGTACTATAAGCACCAGGAGGAATTTTTATACTCTAGAAAGTTCTGATGCATCTTTATTTATCTCATAATTTTATCATTCATACAGTTTGTTTAACTCGTTTTCCAATAATATCTTTTTTTAAATCCTTCTTTAAGAATCTTTGTCGTATTACATTACCACTATGTCGCCCCATACAGTCACTTTGATCCCAGTCTATATAACACACATTTCGCCTAATACTTTTAAGATATTTTTTTACCAAAACCCTAGCTCCTTTTGATGCAGGAGTCGACAGCACATTATTAAATTCCTCCACATTATTAGCTAAAAAATGAGGTCCACTCCACACACACTCTAACAAAATATAGTATACGTCTTCTCTCACTTCACACTCGAAGCAATTTTTTGCGTGACGCCCGCATAATATTTTAATAATAATATCTTAATGTTATGACACTTCTAGAAACTACGGGCTATAACTGAGTCGTAGATCGTAGTTTCTAGAAATTGTAACAACTCCAGTTTTGTTTTAAGCTTTATGGCTAGGATATGTTTTATATTCAAACCCTTGTATTCGCTGGATCATTATAGAACGAAACAATATTAATCTTCATAGGTTTCCTTGGTAATAACCTCTCAACCCCCCTCAAGGGAGATGGATCATTGAGGGTATAAATTTTATGGTTTCCTCGACAACTAAACATTAAAGTCTTATTGTGTATAATCCTCTATTTGTTCTCCGATATAGCAATAGCAACATACGTAAATACCCATAATACATTACTAAGCATATGAAAATATACCGGTTTCTGTGACGTTAGGGACCATGGTTGCAACGTTATTTATAAGGATGACGTATATAGTGACATTTATGGAGATTCATATGGGTTATAAATATATAATTGATTATGATAAAATTAGTACGTGTTCATACAAGCACCAACTGTTTACTGATACGTAGAATTTTGAAAGGGTGAATAGTGTAACAGTAATTACAAGGTGAAAAGGTTAAGTAGCAGAGAGCAGCTGGATACAGGATTTAACAAATTGGTCTGGTAAGATATGCGTATCGTTAATTATAACTTGCTGTAACGCCAAAGTAAAAAAATCATGTTAAATCTGGATACCTGCGAGTTCTACTTAAGAACTTAGAAGGTTTGTGAAGTCTAGGCACTAACCACTATAATATGCTATAGGCTTATAAGAAACGCACGTTTGCTCCAACCACCCCTCAATTCTCATTGACTTTTCCAAAATTAGAGAGAGCTCATAATTTGTAGTCAACCACAAAAGTAGCTGAACAAACTCAAAAACTTAATCATCTATACCCATGAAGTATGGGAGAAGCATCTGTTTGTCTAAAATAACGTTAACCCATTATAATTAACTTATTGAAGAAAAAGTTTTTGACAAGGACTAAATTATTTAAGCAAATTGGAAGTGTTGAATTTGTTCAACGACTTTTGTCGCTGATTATATATGGCTGATATCACGACTGGCTCCAATTTATTGAAACAACTATTGATCCCGGTACGCCACTGGTATTAGATACCAGTGTATAAAAGTGGAAAACGTCAAATGATACGTACACTCCGTTAGTAATAAGTGAAAGTTGTAACTCGACTGTAGTCTATCGCGTTAATTATATAATTATCACTGTTGAGGTAAAATTTCAATTGCTGCTAAACGACTTTGTCTTGACAGTCGGTACGTGAACAATTTAAATTCTTATTGATAAAGAAGCAAATGATCATGTTCTATCAACGATTATAGTATTTCATCGTCATCTTCAGTGTTTGGAAGTCCACTCTTGAACAAAGACGTCCCTTAAATATGTCCAGACCAACTTGCTATACTACAATATATTTCCCATATTAAAACCAGTTAGTGCAAAATGAGAGAATAGAATATAGCGCGCATTGCAAAAAAATTTCATTTTAATAAAATTTTCCAACTTTGGCTTGATCAAAAGTTGCCACTATCTGTAGTAGATATATCTGAAAAGCTGCAATGTGTACATGATATTATTCATATAAATATTTAAACACAAACAAGCCTTTAAAGAATCTGAATGTTTGTTGAAGTTTGGCAAATATTCAAATACTATGTAAGGAATAATAGATATCATTGAAATGACACTTCTAATATGTCCCAATATCATAAAATAAACATGATAAATGTGATAATGTTGTCAATTATGCTAGTTACGAGGACCCCGTTAACTTTAGATAATAGAAGTCGAAGATATTTAACATCTTTTTTAGGTGGCATCGTAGAGTAAGGATATCTAGGAAATTTTACAAGAACATGGTATAATGGCGTTGTTGCAGACTGAAGCGCGAAGTCCTTTGGTTGATTCCCGGGTCGAATAAAACAACAATTTTACATACATTTTCCAGGAATAAAACCCCCTCGAAGGCGATCATGGTTAAATGTTGATAGACAAAACTAACGCCTAAATACCAATGGTAAAATTGTTTTAAGTATACCACGCGAATTTTCTCCAAAACTTAATCAACTCCCTAATTATTCTTTTAATTTATTGATTATGGCTCTGGGATTAATATCCTACAAAAGTTATTATTGCTAGTGTCAGATATAGGTTTTATTTCCCAAGGAAACTACACGAATGAAAAAATACCTTTATTACTGTAACCTGTTATTTTTAAATACCTATTTTATAGTGCCGTATGTTTGCTTCCCTAATTGATCAGGATTCAGTTTCATTTATCTCCCTATATTATAATGATTTCTTATGTTTACGCGAATGTTAGACATTGTAATAAAAACTAAAAACTATTTAAACGGATTTTATCGCGGTTTTTTATATTATTATTTTCTCCCGACGTTTCGAAGACTTTGCAGCCAGCCAATGTTCAGCGACTGCAGACTTCGTAGAGCGTCGACGCTCTACGAAGTCTGCAGTCGCTGAACATTCTGAAGGAGGCTCCAATCATTATTTGCGATTATACAAGCCACAAATCCTTGCCAAAGAACACCGATTCCTGCCTAGGATGATTCGCGAGGCTATTGAAATTAAAAAACACCCAAATTTCAATAGGGAAAATGGTTGGAAGCTTGCACAAGCCTGGGATCCTGTTCTACATTTAATTAAATCGGATCCCAAAAGACCGGCTGCCAGACCTCAAGACACTGTGAGCTCATTCTGCGTAGATCGGACCGTCAACCGATAAAAATTTTAAAAAGTTGTATATTTGAAAAATGTAGGTAGATATTGTAACTTTGACTTTACGGACGAACAACACCTCAGTCCCCGTGACCATGAAGGCTGCAAAGTCTTCGAAACGTCGGGAGAAAATAATAATATAAAAAACCGCGATAAAATCCGTTTAAATAGTTTTTAGTTTTTATTTCAATCCCTATATTATGTTTTTTGTTCTCGAACGAATGTGGCTCATTGATTTTATAATTTCTTTCATAATGTTTCGATAATTTTAATGAATAAGGATAACAAAAAAGCCTTGAACGAACCCGCATATTATTATCATAATTGTAAGAACATTAAATATGCATAATTTAATTTATTATTTCTTTAGTAAAGCATAAATATTTAGTCAAATTAGACTGGCCATTACAAAAGAATATCTGAAAATCTACTTAACCACGATTAATATTAAATAATGTAATTTAATTATATATTGATTATTCTAAATGTCATTGCTCAGGCCTTCCACTGTGAATAAAATCACGAGGCCATACTTCTTTCTCCTCCTCCAAGCCTTCTCCACATTATAATTGTGGAGATATTTGGGTATTTGTTAGCACATTACGCATAAATCTTCGGATGGATGAAATCTGGTAGACTAATAGAGCACGCCTCATATTACTACATAGGCTAACGCACTGTCTTGAAAAATTAGTTCCGGAAAAGACATACCTAACTGAATTGTGATCAAAAGATTGCAAGAGAAGAAGCATTGCAAGATTTTTTTTATACGTATAGAATATTTAAAACCAGAACTGACCTGAGATGCTGTTGTGGCTCAAATCCAAGTAGACCAATCGTTCAATGTTTCTGAACGCATCGTCTTCGATATCGAGGATCCTGTTCGCTTTGAAGCTGATCGCTATCCTGATGCCCGGTACGGGTCCCAGCTGCGTGACGTTAGTGATGCTGTTGTTGAAGAAGGTTATCAGCACGTCTCCATCTGTAATAAAAAAAAGTTTAACGTAGTTGCAATAGTTGAGAAATATAATAAAGTGAGGTTGATGCTGTTCGGAAGACTGCTACGTTCCATATTCTGCGTATTCTCGGATTCTTCTACCTGGTGAGATCTAAAGCCGAATGTGAATTTGTAAAACATTCTCCTTTTTATGTAGACGGAAGGGTTTTCAAGCCTAGATGTGTGGAGATGTCAGAAGAGTAATTATACATTTTCTGTTGCGATCTTTGATTTTTTTAAATGTTTATAATTCGGGCACAAATTTCAAACTGACTATTTAATATATATTCAAATAGATCCCTAATGTCCTCAGACGATTAGTTTCCTCACTTAACGACCTATTACAAAAACCTATACAAATATGGTACTGTATTCTTCGACTGCTTTGTTAGTTTATGTCGCATTCATGTCAATTGGTTCATCTATTGTTTCAGTTACTTTGTATAGTAATTGTATATGACAACGTTTCATGGCGATGTTCGTTGTTGTTTTTGTTCCCACTATTGTAGACAAGTACCAGAATTTATTGATTTTTTCGCGCGCTAATATATAAAGACATTATCAGTCTTACTTATAAACTTGTTTTAGCGTTAAGAGGTGGTTAAGCATTGCTTAAATAGCTGTCAAGTTAAATATCGCCGGTGATTAAAAGTTTAAGAGCAGACTAGTCAAGACGTAATTACGTATAGCTATCCGAAATTTTTATAAGTAAGGCTGTATGTTTGTGTTATAAATTCTAGTCATTATTCCGAAGATTACCCCTACATCCAAACTCTCAAAATTTACCCATTTTAAATTTATTTATAGATTTGAAATTGAAAATCCTGCAAATGCAGTGCTCTCCAATGGGGGCTGTGTGAGTGAATCTGTGGACCATTATCTAATCGAGATGTGTGACCTTTTATTACTGCGAATATTGAGTGTGTGCGGGGCAGTAAACACTTGAAGGGTTCGGTTTCTTTTACGATTCACTTAAATATATTGGGGTCGCTATATTTAATAAGGTCAAACGATTAATCGATATTGCTATAAATATCGATATAAGTTTTATTCGTTGTGTATCGCTATGCATGATTCTATGTATCGTAACATTTTCTTCACACTATGTTTAATGATTTTGGATGTGATACTTAATTCCTGGACATCAGAAGATTCTAGATTCAAGTCCATATGATTTCTTGTTTATGGGGAAAACTTTTGCTATTTTCTAAATGTAAAGTGTAAGAGAGAACACTACATATTATACAATATTCTAATAAGTGAGACTTAATTTTTCACTATCTTTTAAAAATTCGTATGGTAAAAAATTTAACATTTAAACGCATTAGCCTTTAATTGCTTAAAATTGATATCAGCTACAGAAAAATAATCAGTACATTACTTAATAGTTAACGGCTTATTAATAGTCATGTTCACTTTAGTTCACTATCAAAGGTAGACGAGCCAACCGCCTACTTGATGGCGAGTAGTCACCTCGCTCAGACATCGATTATGCTGAAGCCCTTGAAATTAGTCATCGCAAGCCTTTACAATGATAACATCTATTGCGTTTTTATCTTTGTGTGTTAAGGTAATGCTCGTGTGTGCATTATGCAGTACAAAACACGGGTTGTTTACTTTCACAAGATAGTAATGATTCCATGTTAAACATTTAGCTTTGAGAGATTTGAAACGATTGTTTTCGCGGGCACAGAAATTACATATATAAGCAATCACAAAACCTACATTATTTTATTCTTTACTAGCTTTTAGTCGTAGCCCCGCCCGCGTAAAAATTTAGAGTATATTTGAGTTACACCTCTAGCAATAATAACGGTGAAAAATGCATTCAATCTCATGCAGTAATTTTAGCGTGATGCGTGAACAAACATACATACAGACAAAAATTCAAAAAAATGTGTTGGCTTCTGTTGCTCTAATAAAGACGTCCTAATATTAGTTATTCTTCGGTATCTATAATCTACAACCATCGGTCTGTTACAATGTTATTATATGTAAAGATGTTAATCGTGACATATCTAATTGAAAAACATAGCCTTTAGTGTTATAAAAACCTGTTCAATATTCAACCAAATTTTATATGGAAATAAAGCTGGTTTTAGCAATTTATAGGTGTCAATTTAAAGTCAAAATCTAAAATGAGGAATCGAACCCACAATCCGTCGATGGCTATTGGTTATCACGGAGAGTTTTATACTTATGAATGAGTTTTGGACGAAATAATCAACGCCTACTCATACTGTTATAGATAAGTTAAAAAGACTTGTATGGGTACACACTAGATACATAATATGATCATAGTCTTTGTGAGTAAGATTATTAATTCATAATATTTTTGACAATATTTCCAAAAGTATCGGACACGAGTACCTAAACCAACTACGCACTTACTAAGTACTTAAATGGTATAAAAATATTCGTAGACAATTTTGCCTTTGAACCTTAGTTGAAAATTGTACAGTATTTTTAAGTCACAGAGTTAATATGTTTTTTATTTCTATGACGTCAATGGTGTTTAGTCGCTTAATGTCCATAGAAAATACATTAAATCGAATTGATTGTATTTTCCTATACACCAGTACGTTGGCTTTGTCAATCATCTCCGAAGTTATTTATATAGAATACAAATGTAAAACTTGATTTAGTATCGGTTTTGTTCGGCTGTTCGACATGCGTACATCCCACAACTGCGTGATACACCGTAAATGAACCTGTTTGAGCAC
The DNA here is from genome assembly GCF_014839805.1 of Manduca sexta. NCBI lineage: Eukaryota > Metazoa > Arthropoda > Insecta > Lepidoptera > Sphingidae > Manduca > Manduca sexta. Next base: position 11,156,518 of record NC_051126.1, read on the forward strand.
TGTGCTGTTTGTTACCTTCGTTTATGTTGTTTATTTGTTGAGGCCATTCGGGAATGGACTGTATGTTCCTGCGCGAACAGTTGAGTGTCAGGTTGGACGTGTCCTGCACGGATATGTCACAGGGCGCAGTGTGTCCCTCGTCCGCGGCGTGGCCGGCCGTCACTAGCACGCACAATGTTATCAACACCTACAACAAAGGAATACCATTACTTATGTAACGCATGTCATATGCACGGGCCGGGCGCCGCACAGGTCGCACAGTCCGCACGCCGCGGCGGCCCGGCCCGCCGGCCCACCGACGGCACTCACGATCACTCACTTTGCATATCGTCAGGAAGTACATTTTCCACCGAATTAGAAAGCCTACTGAAAGAACACCTTTAAATCTCAATATGTTTTTATCTTATCAGCGAAGAGGCGAGTGATATCACGAGTGACATGAAATAAGCGAACGCCTCATTGGCTCGAATGTTTATTTGTGTTATCGTGCAACAAATATGGAGCGACGTTTGTTCAAACATTGGCTTTTTATTTTTAGGAAGTACTACACATAACGGCGGCAAAATTGGAGGAAATAATTAAGCCCCTCAACGACAGCGAGTACGCGACGAAAAATAAATATGCCGAGATCGGCTCTCCGGACTCCACGGAGGAGATGAAGAACCTCGAGAGCCGGCAGGCGGCGGTCACACTACTGCAAATAAAAAATTACGACCCAAGCAAGTATGCGGTCAAACCGGAGGAGGAACCTCGCATTATGTTCAACAGCATGCCGAGTTTACCGCCCTCAGAGCGAGCGAGCGAGGTGATGCACTGTAATGCCGTCATCGATATTATAAGCAAGGCGGTGGCGGTCGCGCAGAGGGAAAACGAGGAATCACAGAAGTTCTCACCGAGTTACACGAGCGTAATAGACAGGACACACGCCGGCTCCAACACCAGCGAGGGCGCGTACGTGCGCGAGTACTCCGACGAGCAGTACAGCGTGTACACGGTGTCGCAGACCGCCGCCAGCCCCTGCAGCAACGAGGAGCATGACAATAAAGAGATGGACCTGTCGCTGTACGGCTCCTCGGTCAAGAGCGAGCCCTCAGAGCAGGCGGACCAGTCGGAGAGAGACTCGCACGTGTACTTCCACAGGTCGCTGGCGCACAACAAGACCAACTTCGCGGACGAGTACAAGCAACACATATTCGAACAGTCGGTCGGCAAGGCGAAAATAACAAAAGACAACACTTCTGTTTACGAGGAGTGCAGTCAGAGCAGTAGTGGGTCAGATCCTGACAGGTTACAAATGGACATATCTCAGATGTCGCAGGTGAGTGTTGCGCGAGTTTGTCTTATGAGAGTGAGTGAGTCGCGTCACGTGATCGGTGGTAGTGATTGTTTTTGTTGTGATTCCAGGACGATCCCGAGGAAACGCAGTCGGCGCGCTCCACGCAGTCTTCTCCGCAGCCCCCGCACGAGAACGACCAAGACAAAGAGTCGCTATGGCAAGCTCTTCACAGGCAAAATGGTGGGCTATCAACCTAATTACCATTACGTTAAGGCTTCGACAGACAGACAATTACTTCTATTTACTTATTGACTCGGCGAACGACATTATATGTATACCGCGGTACGTTGGTATAGTTTTATAGTATTATTTCTTATATTTATATATTCACACAAGTTTCTCTTTGTACATTGCCGTAGTAAATATAATAGTCGTGTATTATTATTTATGTACATATAGGTGACGGCCTTTTAGCTTAGTTAGCGTCTTTACAAAAGCATTGCATTATCGACTATCGTTATCTCAGTGCAAATACGTTTAAACTACGTAGAAACAAAGCCTGGAACACGTAAAGAAGTTTCCGGTAGTCAAATACGGACATAGTGTTTTTACATCTGACAGGAGCAATGATTAAAATCACTTATCAATAAGGTCTAGAATGTATATACTTTAGATTTGAGAAATTTATTTGGCGCTAGAGTAAGCAGCCGCTCCAAGGATCGATTTAAAACACACACAAAAAAGAAATGCGACTTATCAAATCACTAGGCATCAAAACGTATGCAGGGACAAAGAAAAAAAGGTTTTCACTTCACTCTGACAAGGGAATTTTTAAAACTTATTAAATATTTAGTAAATTAAATTTCTTCATAAAATCCCTGGTTGAGTTAAGTGCCTGCAACACATGCGTGCGTAGGTTTCTTATTTACCTAAACAATATTATGTCAATTTTATCGTCGCCCGCATAATGCAGCAGGTAGAGTCACATTTTTATGATGTTTTTGTGTCAAAAGGACGCGCGTAACAATACAGATAATGACTCATTTTAGCAAAGCGTCTGTGACATCTAAATCATACAATTAGTATTATGTGGTATTAAACATGTTTGCGGGACCTCTATGGTCTAGTAATGGCGCACTTGACCTGTAAACCGAACAGTGGATTCAATTCCAGGGCTAGGTATCAGTTTAATTTTTTGTCCGTTAAGGCCGATGCATATATGGCGGAGCGCAGCACAGATAATTTTTTACTGACAAACTATTATCGGCATTATTTTCATTGAAATAATATTCAAAATTAACTAACACAACAATGAGCAATTTATAGTTGTGTTAATGCATTTTGTTATATACGCCGGTTCTAAAAATTAATAAGACGCTCGGGATTTTGGCCCGATATGGCGATACAATCGGCCCCTAGGTGTCGGATATAAGATAGGGCTTAGGGCCAAGTGTACTAGATGCATGCATATGCATGCATCTTCGAACATAAAAGCGTAAAATTTTATAAACATATTTATTATTTTGTAAAAACAATTTTGTACACAAACTTGTACAAACACTATTATGTAGTGCGAAAAGATTAAAAAAACTGTATTCGATATATCCGGTATACCGGTTTACGGGTCGCGTAACTAGTTTTATTTTGATTAACTCACATTTAGATATAAAATTGTTGTTGCATATTTTGAACATTTTCTTGGGTTGGTTTTCCTCTAGGTTCACATTGATTATAATTATTTTAATTCAAAGCAAAGTATATGAAAATTTGTATTATCATTTTTTTAATTAGAGTTTAGTTGTGTATAAATTAGTAAATAGTTTTTATATAATTTGTAAAAGTTAAAAATTTTATTAATTGAGAAATTGAATAGCTTCTTTCGATTTATAAGCACTGGAATTATTCTTTAATGAGGAATCGTAGAGATGTTTTAAGTTACCATAAAACTGTTGTTTTATTGGGTTTGCGATTTGCGCGTTGGCCGTCAACCTTTTTTACCGTTGCTTTTTGGAGGCTTCTAATGTTTCCTCGATATGCTTACAACTGTATAGCGAGAATATATTCGATTATTAAATAATTGTTGTATTTTCCCACAGAATACATTGATTAAATGATTTTGTTGGTCTCTTGAAGAGTGCTTACGAACGTCACAGTTACCAGTTAGGGTTTATTTGGGGTATTTTTTTAATTAGCAATTTTACTGACTGCACGAAACCCAATCAGTTAAGTTACGTCAATTCCAACGAGAAATTTGTTATATTAATATTTACAAAAATTTTGTGCGGGATGAAATTTTAAATAATCTATTCATCTTTTGAAATCAATATGTCAGCACAAAATGCTGCTTTACTTACTTCAGAAATTTAAAAACATGAACTTAATTGAAATATAGCTGGTTTAATTTAATATAGTTTTGGTTGTTTGGTTGTGATTTATTGTAGCAGCTTGTTGAAATCGTGAAATAAAATTAAACTATGTACGGATTATACCGGACTAGGGGCGGACCATGAAAGCTGTAAAGTTTTCGAAACGTAAAAAATAATAATATAAATAACCGCGAAAAAATCCATAAATAATTTAATTTCAATGTATAACATTCGCGTAAACATAAATCATTATCGTGAAATAAATAAATAATATTCTTTATGTTCGTGACAGGTCGCAGCGGGGAGGCGACGCAGTTGCTAAGGCGGTTGATAAACAGCAAGCACCTCGGCATGACGGTGTCTCCGCTCAGAGCTTCCACCTCACCACTCACCACGACGATGCAGCAGCCGGTCAACGGCGCTGTCTCGCCGGTTTGTATGTTTTATGTATTATATATCGGAGAATTTGTATATTAACCCATTTAGCATCGGAATGTTTGCCGGCAAACATGACAGTTACATGACATTACGCGTGTCACGGAAAAATAACCTTATTATGTAGTATATAATAAGGTTACATTCCCGTGACACACGTAATATCATGTAGCTGTCATGTTTGCCGGCAAACATTGCGCTGGTAAATGGGTTAAGGAACCTGTACAAGTTCATTATCTCAAGCAGGCGTGCACAATACATTCACTGCTATATTTCGCTATTTCTGTGAGGTCTTACATATCAATTCTTGGGTTGCGTATGGTATATGTAGGAGGCTCATACTAAAAATCGAATACTGTGGTATACTGTAGTATACCCCGTTTTCAATTATCTTATTAGGGTAGTTTACGAGTTTTTTTCAAATAAATTTAAGTATCAAAAATGTATTTCATCCAAAATCTATCGGAAAAAGATTTTTCAAAATCCACGCAATAATATATAAGTTTAAAGTTTTGAAATTTGGTGAAAAGGGAATCTGTCAAATTACAGTAATATTGAAATGTGACGTCACCCATTGCCGCCTGCCGTAACGCTTCGTAAGTGACAGCGCGATAACCCCACCACGCCCCCACTTTTGCGCACAATAATATTTCAATTATGAATAACTGCTGTATTTTTCAACGAATTTTGATGCTGGTTTCACAGAAGAATTTCTTTTTCATGTTATTTTCTGTTATATAGGATCGAAATACATTTACGTACATACTCAAACCGTTGTCTCTTTCGGGTAAGCAGAGATTATCGAGTGTCTCATCCTACGATCTTGATGCACCTCTTTTCCAACTTTTACACTCATAGATCTCATACATCTTCGCGGCTTAAGGGTACTCCGCTAAATTCTAATATCATGACCATGAAGGCTGCAAAGTATTCGAAACGTGAAGAGAAAATAATAATAAATTTGTGGTAAACAACACGGTTTTACTCACGTACCATGTAGTCGGAACCGCGGACCAGTGGATCGAAAAGGCAATTTTAGTGACTTAGGAAATAATTTTGTGTTTTTAAATTTTTTTTCCGCTAATCGATAGATATTATTAACGCTTACAATATTCATTCTTAGTAATTTTTTGATAAACCTTATAGTTTCGGCTAAAAAAAGGATTTCATGTTTTTGATGTATGGAACGCACTATAAAAACCTACATTTCTGCGAAATCTTGAAAGGTCTTGCTTTGAAACTAGTTTTTACTTAATCCTAATCGGTTCTACTATATCAAATAAATCCGAATAATAATTTTATTTCAATGTTCTATCATCTCAATGGTTGAAATATACCATCTAATTCGACTTAATATTGCCAGAAAAACATGACTCAAGGCAAGGGCTTATGTACAAAGATTATATCGTGAGTGGCAAGGAAACGTAACTAACAATCAAATTCAAGAACAAATGCATATCAGTGAACAAACGTTTTCCTCAGACTACAATCCACCACGGCCGGCTTGTTTGTGCAACAATTATATAATGTAACAGAGCTGTTAACATACATTAAGGTGTATTTTACCTTAACATGTATTTTGCTTGTAATACTATGTTGCTTTACTTGTAAGCGGCGATAGCCTAGTTGGTTGTGGAACGGACTGCCGAGACGAATGTCGGCAGGTTCAAATCCCAAGGGCACGCACCTCTGATTTTTCTAATAAATTATGTGTGTATTCTTTGTGAATTATCGCTTGCTTTAACGGTGAAGGAAAACATCGTGAGGAAACCTGCATACCTGAGAAGTTCTCTATAGGAATTTCGAGGATGTGTGAAGTCTACCAATCCGCACTAGGCCAGCGTGGTGGACTAAGGCCTAATCCCTCTCAGTAGTAGAGGAGGCCCGTGCTCAGCAGTAGGCAAGTATATAATACAGGGCTGATATTATTTATTATTATTACTGTGTTGCTAGAAATCTGACATGAAAATAATAGCTCTGACTTTTCAGCATTATAACCATAAAACAAACGATTCGTATTAATTTAATATTATTCATTTATAACGGAATGAAAGTATTATAGTCATTATTTATCACTTTGTTTTAAGTTTTGTTTACAAATCCCTCAGCAATAAGTCTGTTCCGGGACCAAAGCAATCAACATATAGCAAGCTATACAGGGTGGATTTTTTTGAACGGAAGATTTTTCAATTTCTAACTTCAATATAACCTAAACCTCTAATAGTCTCATACAGTCTTTTGATCATTATAGGCAACAAGGTCGATTGCCATCAAAAAAGGGTTTGCTTAAATTGCCCATTTTTTTGCTGACTGTACATATTTTTCATAATCTGTGAATGCAGACCCTGATGTCTTCAAATATTATGGAAAATCTCTTAAGAAAGTTTTCTTATAGCTTCAACGGTTAAGGTAGCTGCCCTTACTGCCCCATCTCAAAAATCGACTCTGTATGCGTACAGCCAACATTACATTTATCTATGTATAATATTAAAAATTGAATCCGTATAATTACAATCAGGAATCTCCTTTTTAGGTTAATTCATACTGAATACGGATAAAATAATTTAACTTGGTAGTATTTTTCCGGTATGAATTTCCACAAGATACATGCATTTTCCCGGAAAATAACAGCCCATTTCAATCTCTGGTATAGAAATTATTTCTATTTATCCAATCTCATTGCTCTGAAGCTGCGTAAAAGGACTATCTTTGTTTGTCATAATTATTACATAATATTAAAATGACAATAAAAATTTTAATAATTATAATGCATAAATATGGCTAAATCCATATTTATGCAGTGCAATATTAAACTGTTAACAAATAAATCTCTATCTTTCATACGATAAATATCACTTAACGTGTTCAAATGTCTACTTGAAGTGCATACGAAATGGTAGATCAATTATATTGGTGTATTGTAGGAAGCAGGATGTTTCGGCGAATGTCTTCCGCGTTTTTAATAACGCTCGTTTATCACGCGCGCGTTTTATGTGAGGTTGTCTTCATTGTTATTTAAATTATTGACTTTTAAATTTAACATCTGATGGTTGGTTCTGTTGTAGCATAAATTGGTGAACGAGCTAGTGATTCAATCATGATTATGCCGCGCATCTTTAAGGAAAGTTAGTTATTAGGAAGTGTGGGTATTGTATGATCAAATTTTATTTTGTGTCATTTTTCATAATACACTTTTAGGTTGTGAGGTTTTCAGTACTTTTACTATTGTTATACATAAATGCGGAAAGAACCCTGACTGTTATGCTTTCACAGCTAATATAGCATAAGCTATAAGCATAATTGAACCCCGAATCTCAAGAAAGAACAGAAGCTTATTTTTTTAATATTTGTCAAAACTGACTACCATGCTACCGCAGCTGTAAACAAAGATTTGTTGTGTATAGCCTGACCAGAAAAAATAAAACCTGCTTTAAACGCATTACTTTTCCCTTTTCGTATTAAAGTTATCTTTCTCAGTACAAGAAAATAGTTCCTTGTTGTACCACAACATGGCGAGGTTTACACTTTTTCCTAGTGAATCTATAGTCTTAGAAATCTTATGCTACTATTTTTAATACTCGCGTAAGTAGGAAGTGACTGGCTGCATGGATTTAGATAATATTAATTATTATTTTTTTATCTTTAGTCGCATTTTATCACCAGTAATATTTATAGACGATATTTAGGTCTGTAATTACTAAAATAATGTGAATCTGTATTAAGCCAGCGTGGTGGACAAGTCCTTAATAAACTTTCAAGAATCGTAGAGGGCCGTGTCCAACAGTGGGATGGTATATAATACGAGTCTAGCATTTTTAGTAATGACTTCGCTAAACAGCGGAAAGGGCGGGACGACTACGTGGCGCTGGACAGTCGGCTTTATGTGACATATTCTATATTAAATATTATCAGTCTTACTTATAATCATTTCGCAAAGCTATGCTAAGTTAAAACATAAATTTACTCGATCAGCTGTAAGTGAAACCCGCCATCTTGCCTCCATAAGGTTTAAACTAGGAAACCGTTGATGTTTTTGACAGCTATTTAAGCAATTTTTAACCATCTCTTAAAGTTATAACAAGTTTATAAGTAAAACTTTTAACCACTATCTCCCGACGTCTCGCCGTCCCGCCCCGCCCGCTGTTTGACCAAACTATAAGTAAATAAAAAGTAGTTTGCGTAGTCGGTAATTGAATTTCTATCCGTATCTAAAATTAAGCGAAAACAAACTAGCCGATTGCGGAATTTTAAAACATAAAAATACTTTCTCCATTTATGTACAGGTAATTATTTTGATATTTTTATATTGCCTAAATAGTACTTGTACCATTTTGGAGGAAGGAAAATACTTAATGAAATTGTTCATATCTAATCAGTATCAAATCTTTCTTGTAATTTGTATTATTAACTTCGCTGACGATATTATTATTTGTTTCCATCTGGGACACCCTTTTTTGCCATAAAAGTTCATCTGCCCACAAATAAAATTCCACTTCATCCTCGAGGAAAATAACACCTTTCATAATAAAAAATATAGTCCATAAAAATATGAAGTTTTTAATTCAATAATAAATTATGGCAGCCTGTATCTATGTACTGGCATTGACTTTTATGTTGGGCAATATTTGTTGTGGTCCTATAAATCATGTAATACGATTTACCTATAGTTAGACTCCTCAGGGAATAATGATGTCATGCAGGCGACTGAGCGTAAAATCTGAACCAAAATCATACTGCGACATAAAAAAGGCGTGTTGCCCCGATTGGGAAAAGAGGGGAGGGTTCTTATTTATCATTGATCATTTCGCGTGACCGTCGCGTCGCGTCGTTCGACCAGTATTTTACCTGAATTGTCCAAGTGTCACTCTGTCACACATTCAACACAAATTATAAATTGTTTGTTCTTCACTTCACAAATAGATCGACTTTCCGGCACAATGTTGGCTTAAACAATTAACATTACAATACATTGTCACGTGCATTATATATATGTACTACTTTATATTATATTTTACTATTTTGTTTTATAATATAAAATTGAATGCATATTGACACTTTTCAATGAAATAAATGTCATCTGTTAATGTTATTTTGAGACACTTGCGTGCATTTTGCTTAATCATTATTCAATTTGTTTCCAAAACAATATATTTAGGACAATTTAAACGTATTTTATAAACGCTCAGTACTATGTTTATCAATGTTTTCCCACTCTCTTCCGTATCATTCTCATTTTAGCTTCTTTACGGGTAGTACGAAAAGCCCAGTGATATATTCGCGCACATACGCAGGTGTACTTTAAAATTAAATATTTAGGTTATATAGATGTTTCAATCTAAAATATTAAATGTCAGTTTAAAGTAAAAAAATATGTTCATTAAGATAAATATCTATGTTTTTATAAAAAAACAACAATGAGTTTAAATCTTTTGTGTGGGATTTTGAAATGTTTAGCCCGGTTTTGTATGAATTTATCGGAATATAATTAACAGTAACTTGTCCCAACCGAACCTAAATTTATTATAATACTACGTGTGTGTCGTAGCAATAACGCGTCAAATGCGTGATGTCTTGCAGTAATGCATATCGAACACTAAATATCTATAAGAGATATGATAGCATAAGACTGTCTAAGAAGATATTTTAGCCTAATATACTTGGCTAAAACTTATTAGCATATTTCTAATGATAAATTTTATTTCTTACAGCTGAGCGATAATTACGTTTGCATTAAATTTTTTTATCGTCTTTAAATATTAACGGACTTACCGGCATACTAATAAGCGCCACAATATATTACAATTGTGTATGTATAACTGATATATAATACTCACAGTAAAACAATAGAATTGTTGCGTACTTAAATTATTCCACATGACGAACGTTAGAAAGTGATTCTTTATTTAAATAAATTACACTAGTAATGGTGCATAGTAGACAATATACGCGCCACTATCACAGGTTATCATATAAGGGACACTCGTACACCAACGCAGTCGTGTTCACACTGAACCTCATCTCCACAGGCGGCATAAATTAGATTCTTTATAGTCATCTTATATGTTATGTTAATCTTGGAGGTAAATAGTTTTCCTCACGTTGTATTGTGCACTGAATATTTATACGGCGCTGGCGCCGGGTGCGTTATCCTTGCCAGAATTTTGTTTTGGCTTTGCGGCAACTTTTTTAAATTTATTGACGAAGGATATGGATTGTGATGTGACAATTGGGTTGTCAGTTTTTATTGAGGTTTGGTCGTTGTTATGGTTTGCTTGTTTGTTTTTATTAGCAATGGTTAGTTGGGTAAACAGTTTAATTAAGGTCTGGTGTTCCAGATTTCATAATTATGTCATTAAGATAAGGAATTCTATCATCACAACTGTGAATTAGTCTAGTTTTGGTAATTTTTAAATTAAAGTTAAATATCAAAAAACATTAATATATCCTATAAAGATATAAATGCAGATTAAAAATGACAATACGTACAATAATTCGAAAGATATTTTTGATTCACAAAAATGCACAGTGGGACTTTTGTACCATAAATTGGTATACAATTTTTATGTAAGCGAAACTGCGTGCAAAACCTAGTTGATTATTAATAGTGTTAATATTATTTCACAGTATATAAAGATAACCTAGTTATACCGTGGCCCCGTTGCATGAACTCTTAGCAAATAAGTACACGCGTATTTCATGTGCAAGGTATATGTGTGTTATCCTTTAATATAAAAGTAAAATTGTGTTTAATCCTTTGTATTACAGCATCGAAATGACGAATCTATATTATTTTACATAGAAATCGATCTATCATCCCTATAATTGTATATATAGAGATAAAAGATTTCCTTGTAAAAATACCTTTAACCATAGTCCAACTGAAGAATAACATTATGATGAAAAAATGAGCAGTTCCTGTGAGAGTTAACTGGTTCGAAAATGAAAAAACGTGGGTAGGTTATATAACTTACTCGAGTGGTTTTACCTCCGTTCGTCAAATACTTGTGTATAGGAAAACATTCACTGAAGTGGCTCACAGGTGTATTGAAACTAATTGTTAAAATTAATACCTACTTTGTCTGTATAACATCGCTTTATTACTATAACTGTTGTGGTGTTATATGTATGAATAATAAATAATAATATATGTTATATTTGAATTGATGTGACAGGAGTAAAATTACTCGTCATTGCGTAATTTATTGTTTGTGGAGTAGCTAGCGTCATCTTAGGTATAATCTGTATAGTGGCCTTACCACAAGTAACTTGCAGGACGTTTAGGGCATCATATTTTATGAGCAATGACTTAATAACGCATAAACTAGTAAGACGGATTAAAACTTCGTTGATGCACGCTGTCACATATATTATTTTGTGCTGAGTGCGCGTGGCTGTTCTGGGAATAAAAGTCTCATGGATTATTTTGCCGCAATAACAAGAATCCTATACCTTAATCCAAGACATTTCTGCTCCGAATTCGAACCAAATGTAGATATTAAGTGGTTTCTGTGTTTATCACTACATAGTATAAAACAAAGACGCTTTCTCTGTCCCTAGCTTTGTATGCTTAAATCTTTAAAACTACGTAACAGATTTTGATGCGGTTTTTTTTAATAGATACAGTGATTCAAGAGGAAGGTTTATATGTATAATAACATCTATTAAATAGTGGAGAAATATTGCACCCGTGCGAAGCCGGAGCGGGTCGCTAGTATTTCTATAAAACATTCAAACATCTTCTGGAACTTTCGAATTAATTATAAAAGACTGATATTATGTATTATGTTTAAGAGGTCCATTCCTGCATTACGACTATTTTGTTCTTATTAAATTAATCACTCATACTAAAGATGCCTGTCTATTGTTGTGTCTAGAACGGCGAATGGCAGTCGGCGCGTGGCACTGGGGTGGCGGGTACGGCGCGCAGGAAACAGAGCTTCCCGGCGCGAGCGCAGCCCGTCGCACCGCACGATGTTTCCGCAAACGCGCCCGCCTGGCAGCAACCCGCAGTCGACAATGTATGATACCGTTTGTAAATCTTTTTAACTTTATTGCCTTTGTTATATTCAACGGCTGTAGATTTCGAGGACTGTGAGCATGCTTATAGTATAAATGATTATTTTATGTAAGTTTGACTGATTATTTTATTTTAGCTTAGGTGTAATGGATTTTTTGTGTTGTCAGCAGGAGGCTAGCGACGGTTCGGCGGGTGGCGGCGCGGGCGGGCGCGGGGCGGCGCGCGTGGAACTAGCGTGCAGCAACTGTGGCACCCACACCACCACCATCTGGCGCCGGGACGCGCGCGGCGAGATGGTGTGCAACGCGTGCGGGCTCTACTTCAAGCTGCATGGCGTGCCGCGTCCCACCGCCATGCGCCGCGACACCATACACACGCGCCGCCGTCGGCCCAGGCACGACGGCAAACACCCCAGGAACAGTGAGTGACTCCTTAATACTGTTTTTATAAGACTACTCATATAAATGTATCGTGTTTAATATTTGTGAATCGTGTCGTGTTACAGAGTCCCGGCGCAGCGTGGGCGCGTGCGGAGAAACGGCGGAGAACTCCGGCGGTGGTGGCGGGGGCGGCGCGGGTGGAGGCGGCGGGGAGGGCGGCTGCGCGGAGGAGGCGGTGCTGGCGGCGCTGCGGCGACAGCTGCAGCCGCACCTGCTGGCGGCGCTGCACGCGCGCCCCGCCGCGCACGGCCGCCAGGTCCGACTGCACTGCACTCACTCCTCACCTTATACCACTCTAATGTGGCCTCAACATCATTTTTTCAAATCACACAATCAATTTTATGTCTGACATTCTGCCTGACTTTAGAGTTTAAAGAGTCCAATTCCGTACAGTCGTTAAAGAGATGATAATAAACACCATAAAAATATATAACATGATCTGTTTGTATTAATAAAACAAATGGTATTATTCAGGTGAGACACAACGCACCGGAATACGACGAGGCACCGTTGAATTTGGTGGCGAGCCACGTGACCGCCGCAGAGGAGACGCACTGACTGTCGCGCACTGTGATACCCATGCACCAGTCATCTACACCCTCCCTCCTACCCCTATCCCCCGCCCCATCCCCACAAAACGATCACCTAAGCTCTCGGGAGTCGAGAATGTCACCTTCCTAACGTGGGTATGTTAACGCGAATGTTCGATAAAATTTGCCCATCATACTTCCTCGAGTCTAAATGTCGTATCGATTGGCCAACTCGCAGGAAACGTAAAGTGAATTTTGTATATTAAAAATTTAAACAATTTTATAAAACAGACGCTTTAACATGCTCGATATAAAGCAAAAGTATTTTAAATCAGTGAAAAAGAAAACTCGACGAAACTTAGAATTATTAAGGCCAGTGTTTGAAAGCAATAGTTAAAATAATAATTAAAATATACTTTATAAAGGTTTGTGAATACGCTGTGGTTCGTTCTTACGAATTATTCATGTGAACGACGTCCGCAGGCTTTATTGAATTGTTGATATTTTTGAGTGAAGTGCGAACGAGTTACACAAAACTTGTCAAATTTTAAATTGCAATGTTTGAAGTTGGCATTACATGTGAAAAAATATGTTTAGTTAACTAATGAAACAATGATGCCTATTGTCGACTTCTTAGTGCCTATATAATGTATAGGAATGATCCACAGTCGCATTGCAAGCTAGTATTTAGCGCGCGTATTTATTAACATGTGATATGAACGTCTGTCAGTCGCGTGTAGCGCAGCACTTGTAAAAGATAATGTATTTTCGTATTCGACGAATCCTTCGCGTTTACTTTTTACGTGTCGTTTTCGTTGTTGATGTTTCGTGGTTGTGTGTGTTCTGTCTCTCTCTAACCTGCGTTTGTAGAGTGAGACAAGGCATATCCACTCACAATAGGGGATGCATTAAATGGAATGGGCGTCTACTTTGCCGACATGTGGCTGGTAGTGGCCAGTTTAATGAATGCAAGTTTGTATGACGCGGTGTTTATTTCGGTGGGTCATCTCTAATTGAATTTATAAAATATTGATCTGAAATACGAAATCTCAATAGGTTTGTAAACCTTGCCTTAAAATGCTCTCTTGAAATTATTTTAACGGTTACCTAATGCAGGACTCAAGTATTCATTTAGGATTAGGTCATATTGTAAATTTTATTATTTTACGTAGTGGTTAATGTAACGGTAATGTTCAGTAAATTATAGTTATCTAATTTATTTCCCACTTCGGTCAGTATTTACAGTGTAAGTATTTTTTTGTATTTCTGTGGAGTATTTTTTTTAGCTAAGATAACAAGACGTGTTGAGAAGCAATAAGTGAAGCATATGGCAAGCAAGTTGTCATGATCAGTGATCAGTGATCAGTGATCATACGTGAATCGTGATTGTCAATACGATAGAGGTAATCCGTACATTGATGATTGAATGATCGACTAGCGGACATATCTTTGGGCAATAACTTTTATAATCGACAAACAACTTTCCAGTACATAATATATATAACGTGTTGCCTTCATCACGTGTGTACATACATAATTATATGGTAAAAACTTGGCATTATTATATAATAGATACATAATAGATAAAAAAAAGATTTATTTTAGTAATTAATATTTCAATTCACTGAACACGTATTATTGGGCATTTTTGGATGTAAAGTGTAATCGATATGGATATATTGTGGCATTAGTAAATTTCTTACCGATTCACCTCATGATGGTCAGTGTTATTTTGTATATATTTATAGCAGAAGCATTTACTTTCTATACCTTGATGTGGACTGTTTTGTTATTGCTTCCGTTTATCTTAGAACTCGGTCACCGTCCTTTACTCGACGTCTCTACTTAATTTTAGTGTTAGTTTGTTTGTTATGGTAACCCCTCGGGCCAGTAAACACATCTGTCTATGAGACATTGTGATATACTTAGCGAAACGAACGGCCTCGCGCCGCTCGTGTGATTCTCATGTGCAGCTATCCTTCCGTACTCTAAATACTTCGTCATGCTTATCGTATTTGAAAAGCTTTAAAATTGAGATTATTTATTCATTATTATTGGGATCTAGTGTCGATCTAGTATGTATTTAGTATCGCTTACTTATTACTTCAGATTAGCTGTCTCTCTTGACAATAATGTTTCATGAATTTTATCATGGATAGTGTAACATACGTAAAATGTTAAGCAAGCTCTCTCGAATTCGTAGCTCTCTCAGTGTTGATATTATTGAAATTAGTAATCTCATCAGACAAGTGATTATTTTCTAAAAATATTTTTAATTTAATCTATAATATATGTTTGGATATTATAACGAATACTCAAAAGCTCTGTTATATTTATTTATTTTAAACCTACTTATTGTAACAGTTTACCTCGATATATTGTTTTTTGCTCGATATAAGTTCATCAATCTCGTGAAATATCGACTAAACTGAGCTACTACTATGTATTCCATAATGGATATGTATGATTGTATTTTCTTTCTCAATTCAGTCCTTTCTCTGTCAATGTATTTAAATATGTATAATAGTTGAAATGATTATCTCATGCCGCGTGACTAACAGTTTTGAATCTCCACTAATATTGCTGCTTGCAGTAGTGATACAGTATTATTTTATTAAATTCTACTCTGTACATTTGTGTTAGGTTTATCGTATTTGTATTTACGTAGTTTTTACATAGTTGACGTCGTTTTATAATTCGATGTGTTGTCGACGGTATGTCGGTGCCGCGGCCGATGTCCCGCCGCGCGAGTTACTTTTACAAACCCGTATAGTATTCATTTATATTGTGAGACATAACGATCAGCTATGTCATTCGATCTTCCAATTTGATAATTTATTGTACTTTAGTTTAACTCGTGGATATAACGGTATTAAGATTTGATGAACAATGTATATCGTAATTCGTCATATAGTTACTAACATACCGGTTGTGTTGTGTGCGCTTACGCTCTAACAAGCATGTGTTTGTCATTTTGTATCGTGTCGCGTGCAGCTGTGTGCGTTCGTGTGTACCGGCGGCGCATTCGTGTATTTTTATAATTTATGCTGGAATAATAATACTTCCACAAATTCCATTCGACATTAATTTAACATCGTTATTCGAGTACTAAATAAAGACTGACACACAAACACTCTGATGACGTCTTCTTATAATACATAATTCACTCGTATTCATGCGAAAATATGATTAAAAACGTATTTTAAATTAATTGTGATATATGTATTTTGTTTGAGAAAATGTTAGTGTGTGTTTCCGAAAAGCAATAACATTGTGATAAGTGGTGGTGAGCATTGTATGCAATGAACATATATTATATAAATAGAATGATTATTGTCAATTAAAATTGATGTTGCGCCGGGCGGGGGACCCTGTAGTGTGCCAGTCGACGGACAAGTGGTAACATCAGCTTAGTGTTACATCATGCGGCGAGTAGTAACTCGTGATGACCACAGCAGTGAGCAGACGAGCGGGGTCCCACACCCGACACACACTTGGATAATTATTTTAAGCGTGTCTATAAAGTTTCAACTCGACTATAAATGATCTGTAGACAGATTTCACGTGCATTGCATCAGTAATCAGTAATTAGATTATAATGAAAGACGTATGCATAGTACGACCTGAAGCAATATTTTCCAATATAGAAAGCTTAATGGACCATTTGTTGTTGTTGTCAAATTAAATAATTGTACGTATATATATATAGTAAGTTTCAGCATAAATTATCCGTTTGAGATTGATTAGTGATTACAGAACAGTGGCTGGAATACTCATTGTGAACATTAGTTATTGTTGTATAGATGATAATAACGTGACTTACGCAGGGATGGATACTTAAATTATTAAAGTTTTAACTGATATATTGGCTATGTAGTGAGTAGAATATTTTTTTACAAATAAATTATAGCAGCCAGGATGTCTTTTATTTACTCTGTCCTCAGAACAAATATGAGAAAATATCGATTAAAATACTATATCGATAAAATTGTTTTAAATATGCTTGTGCCAAAATCTTTACTTTGGCGTACCTATATGATTTTGGTGTCATAATTTTAAATTATGATGACTAGAACATTTAACAAACAAAACACAGTATAGGCACAAGAATTTATTCTCAAGTGATGGTAACGATGGGTCTCTTGAGAGCCTGTCTCGCGCGTCGCCGCTTGTCTTTATTGCGTCGCGCAGTGGTCGCCTCTCGGAACAGCTGCTCGCTCTCAGCCGCCTCCAACTCGCGCCGCATCCAGCCCAGCGCGTGCACGTTGTACCCCACCATGTCCTGGACAAATGCATCTTAAGATTACAAAATGCCAGCCAGTATCGTAACTCGATCCCAGGCATAGAGCGTAGTTCCGAGGAGTGCTAATATAAACAGATTAGGACTAGAAAACGGCGATAAAATGATTTGTATATCGCTAATCACAAACCCGGAGTTCGTTGAGCTTGAGCGCCGCCTTGGCCTGTATCTGTATGAGGTGCTTGAGCAGGCCGCGGTTGGCGACGAGCGGCGCGTGGTGCAGACGCAGCAGCAGCAGCGCGGCGCGGCTCGCCAGCTCCGCCACGTCGCCGCGCTCCAGCAGCGCCGGCAGCATGCGCACCATCTCGCACGCCGCGCTGAACGGGACCAGCAGCAGCGCTTCTTCTAGCTCACTATATGTTGGAATAAGGTGTTATTTATTATTCAGCAAAGCAGCTCCATTGGCAATGATGACTGAAGTGGCATCAAGATAAAATATCAATATAACAAATGACAGTTCTCTGGAGTGAACATTATTATGCCAGTCTGCAATAGCGAATACATAGTTCGTAATAATCAATCGGAAGTTTAAATTAGTATAATCTAATGAATATGTGCATTGAAAGGTGTTCAAAACATCTGATAACTACCGTGGGCCATGTGCAAGTGACGTTTAATAATCCAAAATTCTAAACTCACAAAACTTCGAGATCAAAATAAAATATTTCAAATACAGTAATAAACCCCTTTTTTATCAAAAACCATCCACCAAACACATCCAATTAGCCCTCACCTAGATCGCACTCTTTTGATAACTTCGACGAAGAAGTCCTCTGGCGTGGTGCAGTTGTAGGCAGCCATCAATAGCGGAGGCTGCACGGCGCGGCCCCTCGCCTCCGCCAGCTCGCGTTTGTACTCCGCGCCCACTTGCAGGCACTCCATTATCGAGTCCGCCTGGGCAGTAAGTATTGGGTAAAGTTTGTGTCATGACTTCATAGCTGTGAAGTTAGGTGCATATTGAAAGGGGTGTGGCAGGTGGATTTATAAGGTTTAAAGATAGGTTATTTTCTTGGAGTAATCTTAGGCCTCAACTTACTGAATTTAGGAAGACAGATTTGTATGAGAACTATTTGATCGATAAAAATAACCTTAGACAAAAACAAAATTATTCCAACATAGTTATTTTACTTACCGCCTTTTCCGCTCCGATGGTTTTCTTAGTCGGCATTACTAAGCCAGGTAGACCTGGTACCGGGGCCTGGAATATATAAACAAATTTTCATGTTTCACATTATTTTTGTACTATTTGTTAAATATAAAAATAAAATTAATTTTAGCAATAAAAGAACACCATTTTTACACACATGTTTAAACACCTCTTTTCGGATATTTTAATGAATAATTTAGTTTTATTCCACCTTTAATCAGTTGGTATTTAACTAAACGTTTTATTGTTTATATTGAAAGCGTATGTGGTAGGAGATAACAGTACGTACGTGTGTATCGCCGGTGGCGAGTCCCTCCTCCTGCTCGTCGGTGTCGCCGAGCACGAGCGGCTCGTCGGTGCGCGAGTACAGGCGCAGCGCGGCGTCGGCGCCGGCCGAGGCGGCGTGCAGCCCGCCCGCGCCCACGCACACGCCGTGACTCGCGCCCGCGTGGCCCTGCACACACAATCATACATATTATTCATTTTATAATGGCGAGGCAGATACAATGCCAAATGCATTGTATCAGTCAACATCAACAGTTGATGCATGAAACTGATTTTAATCGTCCCATATATAAAATAAAGCATTTACAATACATATTCCAAATATATTGGATGTAGTTTCATTTCAAAATAAATAAGATATATATCTCTATAACATCTGCAAAAATATCCTTGTATATTGAAATTGAGAGATGCAAGTGAATTCAACAGGACCAAGTCTTAATTTTATGTACTCAGATTAAGACAAACCAAGAGCAACGAAGCTCTGCCAAATGCCTTAGCAAATACAAAATATAAATCACAATTAATAAACTCACATTCAAAGTAATAATATTCTCATAAGTATCAGCGTCCCATTGCTTTATCTTGCCATCCTTCGACGAGGTGAAAAAATAATGCGTGCTCGGCACGAACTGCAGTGACGTCACGGAGTCGTTGTGCGCGAAGATCGACTTGTGACAGTCGCCGAAGTCCATGCCCCATATCTTGACGTTGCGGTCGGCAGAACCGGTCGCTATTATATTAGAGTCGTAGCTGATGTCCAAACATAGTACTGGCAGCTTGTGGCCGTAGAGGGACAGGTAGAACTGTAATAAATACGATTAACAGTCACGCAGAGTTTTGATATCTTGTGCCGCAAATAATATTGTGAAAATTTTGCCGGTCTACTACAATGTTAGGCCTAAAATATTTACAGCTCCACTTGTTGGAGGAGTCATGGACATATCACCAAACGGTCCTTAACTCTTGTTAGCAATTATAAATAACTGGTTGGTATTTTGCTTTTATATCTGCAGAAAAAAGTTATGTTTTTCTGGCATACTGTATAATTATATAGAATGATTCTTAGGTATTCTTAATAATGGTTTAATAGTACATGCATAAATTATGAAAGGGGATTTTAATTACAACGAAAATTAAATATAAATTACAAATAATTATACTATTTCATGATATCATCAATGCATTTTTTAGTATGATTAATACAGGGTGATGAAAAATCTTATTACCTTAAATGTATCGAGGAAGAATATTTTAACCGTAGAATCCAGTAGCGCCACAGCAATGAACTTGCTGTTTGGACTTATTTTCACAGCCAGCACCTGTTCCTCTAGCTCCAATGTTCTTGTATGAAGTAATGACAATACCTGGACAAGACAAATATTAAATGTACTTAACAACACTCATAAAATGTAGCATTTTAATTCAAATATATAAAAAATATATATGTTTTATATAAGTATCTCTTGAAATTTTTGAACTCACCTTTGCTTTTGATTCTCCCGTCGGATCATCTATTAATTCAAATTGCCATAATTTCACTGTCTTATCGGCGCCGCCGGAGAAACAACCTCTCTGCAAAATATTGAAAAGTCAAAACAATTTACAAATGCACCAAAAGTATGAATATCGTTATGAAAACGTCGCGATATAATCGACATATCTACTAGGCTCGAGCTAATCTCGACTACGCTCGAGGCTAATAGGAGTCACATTAATTCGTCCATTACAACCATGATGTGCTGAGTTCAATCACGACACATACGAATTAAATGCAATTCGATTTTTCTCTAGTCGACGTCGCTGTTTATATCCGTTTATTGTTATTTCTTGCTTATATTAACGGTTAAGAGTCATGCCCACCATATCCGGCGTGAGTCCGACGGAGCAGCAGTCGGCGGAGTGCGCGGGCACGTGCTCGAGCGTGCGCGCGGCCGCCACGTCCAGCAGCAGCAGCGCGCCGTCGCTGCAGCCCGCCAGCGCGTGCCGGTCGCCGGGCAGGAAGCACACGCTGCTCGGCCGCCCGCCCGCCACCGGGATCGTGCGGAGGCACGACTGGTTCGCTCTACAAATATCAACTACTTTACATTGTGTCTATAAACACTCCTAAAACGGATACTAATTATATATAGTTATGTAGTGTTTCATCTCCCTTGCTTTGGAGGTAAATGTCACTCAGCATAGCAAGACAAAACACTACTATAATATAACTATTACATATTTATACAACGGTTATCAGTAAGGCGGTAAGATTCTATATTTCGTGTGTCGTGCACAAATTCTTTATATGAAATGTAAGAATCTATAAAATAATAAAAATTATTGAGATTGAGTTACATTTTTACTCTACCATTAGTTCAGAAAGGTTTTTCCACCAGAAAAGAATGGGTAAGAAACTCTAAAGTTCCTCTTTTCAAAAACAGTTCTAATGAATAAAGTTGTTACAATGTAAAATGTTTAAAAAATAAACGCCCCAAGGAAAAAGAACTGCACCGAATGACATAGACGATGCTCAGCACAGGCATTGTGTATATGACACGAAATCTATTCTTTTCGAAAAATAGAGAAAAATATTTAGTTACATACCTGTTCCACAATTTAATTGAGTCTGCAGAGGCAGATAGTATGGCCAAGTTATCTGAACTGATTGCTATACACCGCGGCTCCTTTTGATGGCCAGGCTGTGATATCTGCTTTAGGCATTTGACTGCAATAAACATGAACCCTATAAGTCTACATAATATAACATGGGCTCTATTGATAGGATCATTTCAATAGTATATTTATAACCGCACACCATACGGTCTTTCTACCAACTTCATAGCTAATTCTATTACAAACCTTCACTGCCATCAGCTATGTTCAGGCTGTGCAACTCAACAGTGTTGTTGGCGAGAGTAACACCAACACGCACTTCACCAGACGTGCCAAGCAATAGTGTTGTTGACTTCAACTTAGCACCAAGCTTTACTGACGATAGCCGCCTCACTTCATCAGTCAGAGTGAGCAACTCTGGCACTTCGGTAGCCTCCGGATCTACCTCACCAGATTCTTTTAATTTCCTACAATATAGTGAAAGTTAAGAACATACTTTTCACAATATTAATTAATTTATTAAAGTTCATAAGAGATACTTACGCTAATTTTTTTCTTTGTTTCTTAACCCTTTTTTCCTTTCTCACTTTAGCTTCGTCATCAGAACAAAACGCGAACAATTCTAGTAACGAATCAGTTCCATAACAAGCTAACACGGTCTGACCAAGGTCTGTGGCTAGTCCTACGACTCGACCTTTGCCTCCACGGATTAGGGTACCCACTTGGTGACATTGTAGAACCTGAAAAAATATTGTAATCAAAAATAGCACTTTGACACCACTCAAAATGCGTTATCAGTTTGTTTTTAAGCAAAAGGGAAAACTTTAGACAATGTTTTACTATAGATCTAGTCTAAACCTATATGGTGAGTAATTGTAGTCAGTAAAATAGTTTGTATAGTTAATTTCTAGTCAATTAATTATAAATGTCTTAAGACACAGTCTCACTCCCAACTATTGCCAATTAGAAGGACTTATTTTCAATGTTAATTACTGTATTAAGAAGTATTTTTGCATGCCACAATATAAAACATAACTTTTCGAATCTTTTAACTTACAGAACTATCCTCCAAATTGTCAGCTTCCTCCAGTTTCACAATTTCCAATTGTTGAGCAAGTTTATCTTCATCTTTGACATCATCAGTCCAGTTCAATTTCCACACACGCAGCTCCTGATCCATGCTGCCTGTCACCAAGTACCTTTCTTCCTTCATCAGGACTGCTGACCACACCTGTAATAAGTATATTACAATATAATTTCATAACTCTACATAAAATCATTTACGTAACATAAATATTTTATTATAATCTTAGGTATTTCAGTGAAACATTAATATATTTATGATGTTTTACATCTGACAGCATTGAATTTCTATTCCATAGGTAATTGTTTATTATTTTTACCTGACTTTAATAAAAGAAGTAGGTTATCAATTCAACATGTATTTTTTTAAATAACGCAGTATACCTTAGTATAATATGAAATCTATCAAACAAACCTCCATCTGATGTCCACCGAGTGTTTTGAAGCAATGCTTGGTCTCAATATCCCAGAACTTTACGAATGTGTCCTTAGATGAGCTGACAACACAGTTCTTGCCGTTAATGAACAGTACACTGGTGATCACTCCCTTGTGTCCACTGAATCTTGCCTTACCGGTCTCCGATACTACGTCCCATAGGATAACTTCTGTGTCCTGTTAATTATGTTAAAAAGATAATTACTTTTTACCTTTTTTAATACATAATAGAAAAACTTTGGTTAGTAAGAGTAACATCTTAATATTTAAATAAATTTGGAGAAGTTCAATAAGTCTCAGTCATCTACGGTGGATATTTAAATTTTCTATGAAGCTTGATATTTCTTTACATTCATAAAATAATATAATAATAATAATATATAATATCAGCCCTGTATTATATACTTGCCCACTGCTGAGCACGGGCTCTACTACTGAGAGGGACTAGGCCTAAGTCCACCATGCTGGCCTAGTGCGGATTGGTAGACTTCACACACCTTCGAAATTCCTATAAAGAACTTCTCAGATGAGAGTCTGTGAGGAAACCTTTACATCTGTGCATGTTTTCCTTCACCATTAGAGCAAATGATAAATTCACAAAGAATACACACATGATTTTTTAGAAAAGTCAGAGGTGTGTGCCCTTGGGGTTTGAACCTGCGGACATTCGTCTTGGCAGTCCGTTCCACACCCTACTAGGCTATCGCCGCTTACTAATATAAAATGATATGACATACATAAATATAATATGTATTTACTATCACCTTTATCCTATAGGGCTAAATGGCGACTATTGTGATAATTATAGAATGTAGACCATACTATGCATAGTATTAATTTGTAACAGATATTCATAAATACTACATACTCCTCATTTCCCAGGACTATAACAAGAAAAACACAGTTTAAATTAGAAATAAAATTACCTTAGACCCAGACACAAGTCTGTGCCCCTGATCGTCATACTGCAGGCATGTGACAGCAGACTTATGGCCAGCAAATACGCACACTACATCATTGTTGGTCAATTCAAACACGTTTATATTACCGTCCACGTAGCCCACTGCCATGTGGTTGCCAGTGGGGCTGGCTGCAATCTGTGAAACCACAATATTCTCACCCGGCAAGACTTGTGCCTGAAATTGAGCAAAAAGTTTTTATATTGAATTTTAAACTGATAGTCAAGTGTTTTTTTTTTTAGATAGAAATAAAGAAAACAGGATCATAATGTTGAAGAATTGGTTTTGATGTTTGACAAAAAAAAACACTATATACATAAGTATAATTCTAAATGTGCAACAGAATTAATATAACGTTGGTTCGTTGTTACTTACCTTCTCGCCGAGACGCATATCCCAAATAATAACATGTTCACACGCGCCTACCGCTATATACCTTCCACTAACTCCGTTCAGTGATACGTGAACGCTATTACAGTCTCCACTAGCTATTACATTAAAGACTCCGCTAGGGACGTAGCGAAGGTATTGCTTTGTAAGACCCATTTATGCTTTTAACTGAACTTTTGTTACCATAACATAACCAATTCGGCAATACAAAATGAAACAAATGTCCACATTTTTTTGTTATGACATATAACATGACAGTGATCAGTGACAGCTATGGGTGTTTAAAAAAAATACATGGGCAAAAGAATCAATTCCATTGTTGCTTCGTCTAATTTATACATCCTTTTACTTTCTACATTAATTATAACAAAAAAATAATTGGGGATGAAGATAAAAAAGCTAAAAGAATCAAATCTGGTCCGGGATTCTTATCATTTTTTATATTATTTCGCAAGTAATGTCCATAGTTAGGTTGTCCAAGTAATATTCCTCAGAACAAGAACAAGCATAATATTCATACTGATTAGTCTGTGGTTTAAACTCTATAATATATAGTATCTTTGCTTGGCATACACTCCATATAAATTATAATAAATTCTCTTTGGCGTAGGTATTGGAACAAAATTGAATGTCTTTGGAATTGTATTTTTGTCTGTGGCGGATGGTTCTTGGAGACGGATTTTTAATTACAATTTATTCGAGAAATTATCAACTAGGAGCAAATAAAGTACTTTCCACAGAAGATATTGAGTATTTATAATTTTATAATCGATTTATAGTACACAACATTAGTAAACACAAGTTGTCATCAGGTTATTATGTTACTCAACAAAACCAGGTTTATTGTTTTTCTTGTTGATCCAATGTGACGCCCTAATTCTTAACTATGCTCTGTGTGTGCGTGAAATGACCTGATAATACAACGCAGTGTCCATTACAGGCTGGTGGGGTTTACGAATAGAACTCGGAAAGGCAATATGGAGGGGAATTCCACGTCGGACATAGTGATTTTGAGCGGCAATTCCCATCCCGAATTAGCAGATTTGATCGCTAAGTGAGTGTCTATCAAAAGGTTGTTAACGTGTATAAAACCACCATAAGTCGTGACCAATATCAAAAGATTGAGGTTAAGTGATATGACCTCAATCCGGTTGTTTTCATAATGGACAAGCCGGCCGTCGAAGCATTTGCGGTTATGCGTAAATCAGTAATGGGTTTTGGTTAATAATAACATGCAAATCAGGCTATTTTCAAATATGATTTTACTGGTGTTCCACTACAATGTAATGCTAATAAGAATTATGTTTACCCTTTGTCCATGACCTTGGAATACACCTTATTTTGTGGTTATAAAAGTCCTATATTAATTACCACTGATGTCAGTGTCAGTCATTTAGATCAAAATGTATAGACCTCACAAAATGAAACTAGCATATTTTTTTCCAAGTGTTTGGAACCACTATTTTCATCTGGACAGAAAATTTGCTTATCTACATTAGTCACCTCACAGAAAGATATTTGCTTAATATTCAAAATAACCTGGTGTTAAAATTTATTTTAAAAGCTCTAATAAATTTATAAAGCATTTTATGTGGGTAGGAAATATGTTCATGTATATAAGTAAAATATAATTTGATAATTTTTGCTACTGTAAAACAATTAGATATTTTTTACCCAAAATAATGATCAATATACAAGCTATTAACTGGACAGTCCGCAAAACTGCGCAGTAACAATTGCCACAACACCTGAATTGCATGACTCACAATACCCTGATATATTAGATGTTTCCCAAACAAGTTATGAAGATTAATGTAAGAATGTCTGTTGTATTTGTTGAATAAAAAATACCCAAAAAAATTTTGGTAAAAATATATACAGAAAATTATATTTATGTTTAGTCTAATGTATTAAAACTATACTATAATTTGTAACTTTACAGCCTGTTCAAATATTATAATTTATGAAACATACAAATATTTGCTTAACAAATTAGTGTAAGCAACCTAAATGTGTAACATTGTGATATTTATTAATAAAATATTAAACAATATTTTGAGATCATATTTTTTGCAGCCGGCTTGGAGTGCGTAAAGGAGGATGCTCAGTGTACCATAAAACAAACAGAGAAACTATGGTGGAGATTGCCGACTCAATCAGAGGGAAAAACATTTATATTGTACAGACTGGAACTAAGTAAGATTTTTTATTATTATCTTATTGCTTTGACTGTTAAATTATGTAATTTCAATTTCTTTCCAAATCTTCAAATATTGTAGAAATGGTTGGTTTAAAAATTGTAATCAAAATAGTAATGTATGTTGGACTTTGTATAATATTTGTGTTTATTTAAACTGTAGCAAATACAGTTGTTCCTAGAATAGTACAATGAGTCTTTGTAACTGTGTAAGTAATAATAGAGACTTAACAGTGTTTTTGTTGATAGCATGGTCACATTTAAACATTTTCATGTATGCTACATTTCTATTGTAAATTGAGTTCACTTAAATTTGTGGAAAAAATGTTAGAATGCTACTGTGTATTAATATATTTTTTATCAAACTATGTAGAGAAATCTTGCTATCATATAGTGCCTTTAGATTGTATTTTGGGGTTAGCTCGATAAACGAGGGTTGTGACTTGCATCAATGGTGGTGTTGGAGCATAACACTTTAAAAGCCATGTTGCAAAAAATAAGACTTAGTAGATATAGATCGAATACATGTCTGATGTCATGTCTCCCTGGGGCATATCTTACTATGGCTTTAGCGGAAAATAGAAACAATTTGACAAACATAAATTCCTATGTATATGTATACATCATATATAACATATTGTTATCTAAACAATTTGAAGTATTTTTGTATTGAGCAATTGTTACGCATTGCACTTATGGGAGGTGATAACTGATAGTACACAGTAAACATTCCATTTACTAATATTATCATTGTATTAAAATTCTAATGAATCAAAGTGTTAAGGTACTCTTGAGTCTTGGAAAGCTGTATTAAGAACGGCGCCAGCGTAATCGCTCTATACACAATTTACAACAGTTTTTGATGTAATAGTTTATTGTGTACCTGTTGGGTGGGTGCTTGATCAAATCTGATGTGATATGTTTGTGTGGAATTACACATTCCAACATGAGTAATTCATTCCAACAGCGATTGAACAATTGCCTCATTGCCACCTGGTGCTTATTTATCTCCAGTACTTATAAACTTAAATGTATTTATACTGTAGCTCTAATACTCTTAAAACATTCGTAAAGCTTTTTTAGCTTTCAATTATAAACATAATGTGTTTCGTGCCTCTCGACTAATGGCTTTAGGCTGTGCCTACCTGCTGTCACTATTGAGAACCGTGTACAGTCAATATTTTTTTACTCATCTACAATAATAATAAAACAAAACGGTATAAACAAAACCAAACTTTTTCAGAGATGTGAACAACAACATAATGGAATTGTTGATAATGGCATACGCTTGTAAGACGTCATCAGCCAGATCCATTGTGGGCGTCATTCCGTACCTGCCGTACAGCAAACAGTGCAAAATGAGGAAGCGCGGCTGCATCGTCACCAAACTGCTGGCGAAGATGATGTGCAAATCGGGATTAACGCATATCATAACAATGGACTTGCACCAAAAGGAGATACAAGGTTTCTACGAGTGTCCAGTTGACAATCTGAGAGCTTCTCCATTCCTGCTGCAGTATATTCAAGAAAGTGTGAGTTTATTTTGTGTTTCAATATGTTATACAAGAAACTATTATTTAGTATTTTAAATTAAATTATTATTCTCGTAATATTTTGGTCTAGACGCCTTAACTAAAGCACAAAAAAATATTCTAGACGCCTTTCTCTCAGGCGCTAAAACATTATGTTATGTGTTAAAACAATACATGTCAATGCTTTTAGTTATGAGAAGCCCTACAGGTCTCAGTTAACAACAATTATTCGTATTTATTACACAAGACTTATGACATAATATAAGGTTTTAAGACTGCGCAAGTTGGTCTATCTCTTTCTTGTTCTTAACTTTAGTTGTTATTTAAGAGTGGGTAAACAAACATATCGAATGACAAGATTGCTGTTAAAACATTTTATTGGTAATAATCTAACACCTGTAACTTAACCAAATAATCGTAAATTAGATTCCAGATTACCGTAACTCGGTGATCGTAGCGCGCAACCCGGGCTCTGCGAAGAAGGCGACGTCGTACGCGGAGCGGCTGCGGCTCGCCATCGCTGTCATACACGGAGAGCAGAAGGAGGCCGAGAGCGATGAGGTGGATGGGAGATATTCTCCGCCTTGTATACCCAGGTATATGACTTAATTTATACGAGCATCCAACCCACCCAGTTTATAAGGTACCAACATACCCAGGTATGCGAATACCTCGTATATGACTTATACACACTGTTTTTATTTAAAAGCATTTTACTTAAAAGCCAAGGTATTACTTAATCCAGACATGATATATTTTGAATTTTATTAAATCACAAGCAAATTTTTGCTTACAAATAAATTATTAAATAAGATAATTTGACAACCAAATTTTCATATAAAATATTTATTTACACAACATCCAAATTATTATGGAATTATATTTGCTGAATTTAATGTATGTTTTAGTGACCACAAATCGCGTACAATGGATGTGTCTGTGGGAGTGCCCGCGCATCCTGCTAAAGAAAAACCACCGATCAACGTCGTCGGAGACGTGGGAGGCAGAATAGCTATTATGGTGGTATGTTCATATACATGACTATGATAATTCCCCTGTTTTTTTACAGGCATGGACAGAATAACTATAATATTTTTTATACACGACAGAGCCAAATTCATTATTATTGTGAATTGTTTCTAACCTCCTCTAATTTTGGTCAATTCATACTAGATATTGGTGTATAAATATAAACATAAAAAGCATATCGTATCTAATATAAATATATAAAACAACATTATTCCTAGGATGACATGATTGACGATGTGCAATCATTCGTCGCGGCAGCAGAAGTACTGAAGGAGTGCGGTGCTTACAAAATCTACGTTCTTGCCACACACGGACTACTGTCCTCCGACGCGCCGCGCCTCATTGAAGACTCGCCCATAGACGAAGTGGTGGTCACCAACACAGTGCCGCACGAACTGCAGAAGATGCAGTGTAACAAGATCAAGACCATCGACATATCAGTGCTGCTCAGCGAAGCCATACGCCGCATCCACAACAAGGAGTCCATGTCCTATCTATTCAAAAACGTTACCCTTGAGGATTAAATTATTCCCATAAGTATTAGTGTTTGGATGATAAGTGTTCACGTCGAGCGTTAGTCGAAATTATCTACGAATTTATTTTGACTGGTCCATTCCGTAATCGATCCGGACAGCTATCGATTACCGATCCAATAAATCGATATGCGTTGGCGTTCTTAGAGCAGTGAACGCGCGTTGGACGCTTATCTTCGGAACAGCACCTTATTGGTAGATTACTAAAGTGAGTTATTTTTTCATGTGAGAACACAGGTATTGGATTTTTGTTGCATTTTCTGTTCAACTAGTCAACAATAATGTTATGTATCATGTGTAATATATTATCAATCAAACGGTTTGTCAGCAGTAATAGTACAGATGGTGTGGTGTGTATTACAGCATGTATAAATAACTCATTTTGCTAATATTACTAGAGTTAAGTATTATTGCACTGTTAGACTTTTATAATTCTACCAATTTCCATGCACTGAATCTAGAGAATTATTTCGGTTTGTGCATTTACTTTATTATGTTATTTTTGTCTAAAATGTTCAATATTCTACATGTTTAGAATGTTGTAGGATGTGATTAAAAATCATTTTTGTATGTTACTTTTGTTAAAACAGTGTATGTACAAATGGTGCAAATCATTCAATTAAACCAAAACACTTGTATGAATATAACAGTCTATCAGTTAATTAAGTATTGCCCTATTTCATATTATTCCTTTTTGTATAAGTTATGTATTACATTTGGTACTTCCCTGGAGTAGGAACAAATATTTAAATGCACCTATATTAGTTTAATCTGTTAAATTAACAATTCATCTATGTACTGAGCTTCTTCTACATTAACAATGTTAAGACTGTTAAACACAACCAAAATGGATCTGTTATTCTAAAATATATGTTAATTCCAAAGTGATTCAATATGAGAATGTTTTATGTCTGTTGGCTTTTAAATGTTTGTATAACTGTTGGCGCATACTTGCTAGTTGCTTCATAATATCAATAAATATGTATTCTTGCTGCAGTGGCAAAGGCTGGCCGTATTCAAAGAGGAGGCAAAATATTTGTTAATAATACCTATGTGAAAGTTCAGAAAGGTAAGCCCTGTAACCATTGTTATTTATTCTGCCTGGTGAATTTGCGTGAATGGCTCTAATCCCTAATTATTAACACCAATTTTAGTATAACCTAATAAGTACTTATCGATATATCGTTTTTGCTCATGTGATAGAAAAAATAGTATTGTGTGATCAGAAATATTTTTATAGCCATAGTCGCATATTTTATACATGAGTTGTGAGTGTGCGCCCTGCGGTATTTGCTACGTGCAAGGCTTATTCCCTCGTAAATTCACAGTATTTATCTAATTGGAGGTGTGGATATAGGTATGTATTTTTATATTACAGCACTCGTAAAATAAAAACTAATTAGATAGGTATATAATTTAATGCTACAAATGGTAGTGTCCAAGTTTTGCCTTTTCATGAACATTTTGTAGAAATTTGTCTTATAATATTAAGTAAAATATTGAAGAATTTTGAAATGGTCATTTTTTATATACAAACTTGGAATTCAAACATGATACAATGCAATCGCAAATAGATTTTTTGTATGTTTTAAGAGACACACAATTAATTGTAAAATCAGTAATATTACAATATTCTGGATGCTTCATATTATTAAATATAAAAAAAATAGATATAAGAATAGAAAATAATACCTAAGTGTATCATAAAGAAAATCCTAAAAACGCATATTGCATAAATGTAGGCAAAGGAATACTATATATACCTAAATAAATTGTGGCATATATATTTTGTTTTTTATTTATCGCAGCTCCAAGTAAGCAACAATCTCAGAACAACAGAACGTTCTCAAGGAAGAAATTTTGCTGTTATATATTATGGTAATAAGCAAAACTGAATAGTCATAGCAAAGAGAATATAATCACTACGTTTTATTGTCATATCCCATACAGCGGGAGCTAAGAGTAAGTACCTACCTACCAGCCTAGCGCAACAAGGAACAAAAAATCTTTTGTATGGAATTGACATGGCATTTAATGGCGGATACTGCTATCTCTCTCTCTCAGTACAGTTTCTCTTTCTATTCCTCACCGCCATTATTATTGTTTGTTGACTTCCTGACGTTTTGGAATACATTTGTGTTTTATTGATTTATGTTTGTATTATTTGTTATTCAAACAAGTAAAAATATACCAAAAAGTGTTTTTGTTGGTGTAAGTGAATACGTTTTAAAGACATGCCACCAAAAAACGTTTCATTACGTGTGAAATTTGTGGAGATCGAGCCAGTCGAATAAATCACAAAAGCAGAATATTTATGGCGAAATTTCCATTGGATGAGGTCAGGTAAGCATTAATTAGATGTTTTTAGTCATCGCGCAAATAAAGTAGCTTAGAAATAATGAAAATTCTCATTTTCTAATTACCATTATGTTACTAGTGATGTTGTTATTATTATCGATACCTGTTTAAATTTATTAATCAATTTGCCCTCCGTGGTTTCACCCATTTAGGTCCAGATTCTGTGGGAACATAGTGATAAAAAGTAGTAATTCGAACTATCTACATACCAAGTTTAATCGCAATCATTTTAGATTTTTTTGCAGGTACGAATAATAAACATACAATTGCATGCACACGCTTTATAATATTAGTAAGATGATGACTGATCATCAGGACAAAAAAATACTAAAGTCGTGTATGTGTGTGTGTGTGTGTGTGTGTGTGTGTGTGTGTGTGTGTGTGTGTGTGTGTGTGTACTTAAAAATGCGCTGAGCAATCAATATGCCTGGTCACTGTTTATGATTTTAGGCTTAAATATAATTTAATAAGCAATTTATTTACAATTAAAAAATATTTCCAGATGCCGAAAGTGGGTTCAGGTTGTGGGAAAAGAAGATTTGATATATGTTCCCAGAGAAAAGCTGCATACTCTGAAATATGTGTGTGGTTCTCACTTTAACAACAAAGGCTTTAATAAAAAGAACAATCGCCTTAGAAAGTCAGCCATACCATCGGAAAATTTGAAAGCTGATCCACTTCCTGATGAAATGTTTGAATTTCCGTGCCATGTTTTTATAAACAATGAGTGTGACAAAGAAGTGTCACCATCCTTTGACTTTATAATTAAATATTCTCATTGTACCTTGACCTATCATATTAGCCTACATGGTGAATGAAGGATTTTATTTTAAAATACAATTATTATTCAACATGTGAAAGCTTTTCATTTTATTTCGAGTCCTCATTTTAGTCCAGCCTTGTAATTAATTATAGTGCTAAAATGTTCACTATATAGCGTGAGTTGGATTGATAATGTGGACTCGAAAATACATTATATGAATTTTATCAAAGTAGCATTAGCGTCGATTCCCACCCAGTAGAATTTATCGATATCGATAAAAAGTACTCACAACTATGTATTTTGTTCAGTTGGTAGTATTGTTATTTGACGTTCCTGACGTATTCTTCCGTGATATTGGTATTGATACGCCATGTAAATTCGATTTTATTACTTTGTATTAAGTCCTGTCTCTTAAAACGTAGTGATTATATTCTCTTTGCTACCTACTTTAAGAGCCGGACGGTTATAACTTTACCGTTATAACCGCGAAGCAATGATCATATAGCGTACGCCAATGAATAAAAAATACATAATTTTATACTCGCGTTATCAAAGTACTTTGAACATAGAGCTATATAACGAACATTTGAGCAAATAAACGAACAAAAGAAAATTTCAAAAGTTGTTTTACGTTACATTACCTATTCCTAGGCTCACCTCGGCTCTTAGATATTTTTTTCTGAAATATATTTAATGTAGCCAGTCACGGAAAATCTACGATTTTATTATCCATAATAATTAGTTATTAAATATATAAAGATTTTAAGATATTTATTTTTATACATCAGTAGGTATAATAATTTATCATAAAAATGTATTTTATAAATTTTCTTTGCTATGGAGTATGATATGACAGATGTCAGATCGGTGTTGGTTAAGTTTGTGATAAGAGTTTTTGTTTAATTTAACGTAGTCTAATGAAAAGCACTACTTTTAGAAATAAAATCATTATTGTTATCGAGTTAAACATTATAATGAAGCAGTGAATTAAAATTATGGAAACAACAATTTCAAATTAAATTAGTGAGGTTATGTTTTAAGGTTTATTTTTCATTTTGTATTCAAAAACACACCTTATAATAACTATGGCGATACTCAAACAAATTTTACGAATATCTAATTATACCTGGTCGTTTAAAAGAACTTATGCCAGTAGAAATATACTAAAATTGAGCGAAAGGGGAATGTACCAGGATATGTTTCCTAATACCGCCGGGTAAGCGAATTCCTTTTTGAATCAGTTTGGTCCTAAAAAAGCCTCTCAACGTTGTAGTAAAGAAAATATTTATTACAGGAATGAAATATTAAACTTATTGAACAAGTCTCCACAATGTGTGTATGCAGGATTTGACCCTACTGCTAATAGCCTTCATGTTGGCAACCTGTTGGTCATCATCAATCTCCTGCACTGGCAGAGAGGTGGCCATAATGTTATTGCACTGGTAATGTATTTTATATGTGATAAAATCTGTTCCCAAATATTTTCACATTGAACCGTTATGTAACAAGTTACAAGGATAATTTACAATTGATATTAATTTGTATTGTGTGTGATTTATTTGTCACATATTCATTTTATTTGCAATTTTTTTGGCTAATTGTTTGATGTTGTTTATAACCTTAATATATCGCGCCCCTAGAACTAAAATGACCTAACACAAAATTTATATATTTTCTGATTTGGTTAAAAATCAATCTTCCAAAGCATGCTCTATAACCTTATGAGGAGAAAAGACATTATAGAATAGATACAGAAATTTTCACTTTCAATGACCACTCAATTCAATGTTTTCTATATTGTTTTCAAATCTTTTTTACCCCAGATTGTTCTGAGTTAGGTCAACTTAGTTCTAATGGTGGGAATTATGTTCTATTTTTTATTATAACTAAGCTTATATATCTGTATTTTCAATTTCAGTTAGGTGGAGCCACAGGTCACATTGGGGATCCTAGTGGCAAAACAACAGATAGAGTTGCACTACAAACAGATGTTATACAAAATAATATAGCCTGCATAAAAAATAATCTTGAGACAGTATTTGAAAATCACAAGAAGTATATTTGGACAAAAGATGAGAATATATTGCAACCAGTGAAGTAATTTTGTGTGTTCCTAATTATTAAGCTTTATTTATTAGTTATTAAATAAATTATATCTAAGAAAAATAAGTTATAGGCTAACATACTAAAACTAGTAAAGTAGCTATGGATTGAAGAAAATACATTGTATATATTTTTTTAAAATAATGGCTAGGGAATTTTTATTTTACTTTTGTGATGTTAGGTGCTAGTGTAGTGCAAATATTAAATAATTAAATCTTTGTTTTTAAGTAACCTTGTACTAAAACTATTTTCGTGCAATATTACCATAATTTTAAGCTTATTTTACATTCATAATCTGTGATGATTTTATTAAGATTTTCATTAATATGTTTTTTAAAGATTGCCAAGTGGAAAACCAAGTTTGATTAATTTATATGTTCACTTGCAGAATAGTTAACAATGAGTCATGGTACAAGAATATAAATGCGATTCAGTTTGTTAGTGAGATTGGACGCAATTTCCGCATGGGCACCATGTTACTGAAGCAGAGTGTGCAGACAAGAATAAATTCTGAAGTGGGAATGAGCTTCACTGAATTTGTTTATCAGATATTCCAGTCTTATGACTGGCTGCATTTATTAAACGAATATGATTGTAGATTTCAGGTGATTATATTGCAATGTGATTAAATATTGTAAATACCAATGCACAAAATAGTACAAAAAAAAATTTGGTCATCAAAGAATTGCAATATGATAAAATATTATATTGGAAC
Source organism: Manduca sexta (assembly GCF_014839805.1). Classification (NCBI taxonomy): domain Eukaryota; kingdom Metazoa; phylum Arthropoda; class Insecta; order Lepidoptera; family Sphingidae; genus Manduca; species Manduca sexta. Next base: position 11,192,007 of record NC_051126.1, read on the forward strand.
TAGCTATAATTTATAAAAAAAAATTTGGTCATCAAATATGAATATGGTAATTTTTTTTAAAATATGCATTGTTATTTTAGATAGGAGGTAGTGACCAAATGGGAAATATAACGGCAGGTCACGAACTTATTAGCAGAACTGCAAAAAAGGATGTGTATGGTAATGTCGAATTTTAAATTTTCTTATGGTTTGTTTGTAAATTTGCATGTTTGTTTCAACATAGAATATATTTCCACAGGTCTAACATTACCACTAGTAACAACAGAGGAAGGAGACAAATTCGGGAAGTCAGCTGGAAATGCTTTATGGCTTGATGCTTCTAAAACAAGTCCATACAGCCTCTATCAATACTTCATCAGGACCAAGGACTCAGATGTCGAGAGATTGTTAAAACTATTTACATTCTATAGTACAGGAGAAATTAAAGATATCATGTTCAAACATCAGCATCATCCTGATCAAAGATATCCTCAGATGTGCCTTGCAGAGCAACTCACAACCTTGGTACATGGAAGTATGTATATTTTGAAAATATTTGAATATTATTTTTTGCACAAGATTGAAGCTTAGACTTTAGTAAACCATCTAAATATTTTCATAGAGATTTCATGTCATGAAGCTCATGTAAATTAGTATAACTGCAGTAATACCAAGAAGTTTAACGTGATAAGAAATGAACTTTTTGGGGGCACTACATTAGCTCTTTCGTTGTTAAAGTTTGGTTTGCCAATATAAGAAATTAATTTCATTTTTTCTCGCAATATGGCGTAGTTTTACCTTTTTATGGTTGGGGTTAGGTTCATATTGAAGTTTGCTCATAACGGTAATGTGTTGTATGTTTTATTTCAGAGGAGGGTCTAGCCCGCGCACAGAAGGCGACAGAAGCTATCTACAGTAAAGATGTTAAGAGTCTAATATCGTTGAGCTCCACAGAAGTCGTTCAAGTATTCGAGGGCGCCTCGGTCACTTCTCTGTTACTCTCTCCTGGAATAACTGTATTGGAGTTAGGAATGAAGGCCAAATGCTTTCCTACAGAAAGTATGTTGTTTACACTTTAAATGTTTTATTTTTTATATAAGGCCTTTAACTATTTCCCTTTTGCCAGGCTGCGTCCCTTCGCATATAACGCGTGAGCAAGCTGTTATAATTCTCTTCTAAATATTTTTACAGATGATGCAATAAGAATAATACAAGCTGGAGGATTTTATATCAACCACCAAAGGATAAATAAGATCGACGAAGTGATAACGCAGTCCGCTCACATATTGCCCAACCTCATGTCCTTGTTGAGAGTAGGCAAAAGAAACTACTATATTGTGAAGTGGCAAACATAATAAAACGCTATGAAATAATCATTTGAATTTTCATTGTTTTTTTTTTCTATTATGATATCAAATATAACATTATTATTGAATTCACCTCCCATATTCATGCTAATTTAGACCAATTAGATAAAATTTTAAAAAGTAAAGTTAGTAAAACCTTATATTTCTGAGATGGTGGTACAGAATACTATGGTTTTAATTTTAATGTGTCGCCTTGGCGTGTGGATGGTGTAAAGGAATTTTTCATATAAAAACACATGTACATAGTTTTAGCATATTATAATTCCTTACAACAGAAGCTGTATACTTGCAGTATAGCATAATAAAATGCGTATCACATAAAACATCGTAATTACTATATAACATACTTACGGCTAAAATAATGTTGATTGTAATAGCATTGCTAATTTTATAATGTATAGTATCGGATCATAAATATCATAAAAATATGGCCAGTCATATCGCGTGACGTTTGTGCGGGCGGCCGCGCGCCGCCGAATACTCGTTACTCGTACTCGTACCTCTCTAATATCACAAAGATCAATTGCAACCTCTATCTACTTACCGTACATACTAATTTACGATGTTTCATACTCAAATGCGTAAAAAAGCTTAATTATTGGCGCGTAATCGATATGTCTTTTGGAATCAAATACAACGTGCACTATCTGGTACACCTCTATGACGAAAGCACGCTCATTATTTTGGTAATGCGAGATATCCACAGCCAGATATCCGATCGTAATACTAGAACAGTTGTACAAAAATAAATACGTAATACTCGTTTCATGCAAAGAAAAATATAAATTTATCTTTTCCTACATAGCCGAGAGTTCAATAGAATGTGACGAACATCAGTCTCAGCGAGTCACAAGAGCGCAGTCCCGCGACCGGACCGGCGAGACCCCAGGGTCCCGCTCACATCAGCACTTCACCGCGAGGGAACCTCAGCGCCACCGGCGATCAGAGGTCCGTACTCTCGTGCTGTGGCGGAGGAGCGGCGGCCGGCGGCGACATCGGCGGCGAAGCGGCAGCCGCCACTACCGGCTGCTGCTGTGCTGGCGCTTGCTGTTGTGGCACAGCTTGTCCCTGTGCAGGCGCGGCCACGGGTGGCGGTGGTGCCGGCACCAGCGGGCGCGGCGGCCGGCCCGGCTGCGGCCGCGGCGACGGCGCCTCCGTGATGCTGCCCTCCGACTGCGACAGCTGGCGCGACGCCACCGTCAGCCCCTTCTGCTCGTCAAGCTCGGCGTCCTTGCCGCCGGAGCTGTGCGTGCGCTGCACGGTGGCGCGCGAGCCCTCCTCGGGCTCGGGCACGCCGCCGCCGCCCACCTGGATGACGGTGGGCTGATGCTTGTCGACGGTGTAGATGTGCGTGCGCTCGAGCACGGTGGGCGTCATCTCCGCGTCGGAGCCGGAGCCGCGCGGGCCGCGGAAACTCTGCGGGCGCAGCGTGGCGGGCCGCTCCGGCACGGCCGGCTTGTTGCGCAGCGTCACGTCGGACGCGTCCTCGGGCGCGGGCACGATGGTCCGCGGCGCGGCCACGGGGCGCGGCGGCGGCTGTCCGCCCGGCTTGGCCACCGGCGCGGCGGGGGCGGGTGCCAGGGCGGGCGCGGGGGCGGGCGCCAGGGTGCGGGCGGCGGGGGCGCGGTCGGAGCCGAGCGAGGCGGGGCCGCTGACCACGTCGCCGAGCACCTTCATGCGGCCCACGACGCCAGTGTGCGCGGTGACGTTACGCACGACGAGCGTGTTGTCTGCGCGTGTGTCGGCCGCGTACTTGTCCTTGTCGAGCTCGAGGCTCTGGCGCCGCGTGTCGGTGAGGAGCTCGCGGCTGCCGCGTAGCGCCGCCTCCTCCTTCAGCGCCTTGTTCTGTCGGTACGTGGATCTGTTAATGGTCTGCACGCCCGTGATCACTTTCCCGGTGTCTGATATGACTGGTCGTGGGGGTTTTGCAGGCTTTTCGCCGTCAGTCTTCACAAGCGGTTGCTGCTCTTTGGGCGGTTCGACCGTCGGCTGCGGCACTGGTTGTGGCACCGGCTGCGGCGCCGGGTCCAGCTTTTTGTTTTTATCCGGAGTAAAATTAGGCGGCACTGGGGCGAGCGGTTTATTTTTTCTCCTCGTTATTGGCTTCGGGCTGCCGTGAGGTGGACTAGATTGATCTGACAGCGAGCTGTTTGACTGGGCTTTCTTTATATCGTTTTCTAACAAAATCATACTAGTGTCGTGGCTGTTGCTCCTCGAGTGGCGGCCAGCTGAATCTGCGACCTTGATCTGATGGTTGTAATCGAACATGGATTTGCTCATGCTATTGTAGTCGCCGTTAGATTGGTCCTGGTTGAGGGCGACCGTCTGATTGCACCCCTGGCCAAAACTGGGGGAAAATCCGTAGTCGCACTGGTCGGGCAGCAAATCTTCTTTGGTAAACGAAATGAAAAAGTTGATATCGTCCTTGAAGAACCAGTCGGCGTGTTTGATGAGCAGCTCAACGACGCAGTTGACGGCGGTTGTGATGTTCATGTCGAAGGTGCTCTCGTCGGCCGCCCACAACAAGTTGGGCGCTATGACGATGGCCAGGTTGGACGGTGTCATTTTGTTCGTACTTTGGTTTTGGGTCAAAGCGGACAAAAATTTGATGATGTATCTGAGGTTCTGGAAGTTGGCGTCTGGTAGTAGGTGGATGCACTCCCAGAGGGCGTTGAGGCGCGCCTGTTCGGAGGGCTGTCGCGAGGCGTTCATGAAGTGTTCGTAGAGGCGGTAGGTGAGCAGCGGCTCGGGCAGCTCCCGCAGGTAGCACTTCAGCACCGACGCCACCACGTGCATGTCGCGGTAGTCGCGCGTCAGCGGCACGTTGAACAGCCCCGCGTCCAACGACAGCTTCATCCGCCGCACCTTCGATGTACCTACAACATAGTGTTCAAATTAGTCATTACCTATAGCTGCTTAAAATTGCCTCAAACAAATTATAGCTTTCTTTACATATTTAATATCTTGTCTCCTCATTACATTCATATTCCCTGTCGTATTGCAGTATTCTAGATTTCTATTTCCAATACCCAATATTCATTAACTCAAAGGAACCACGTACACACATTAGAACACGACGCTAATCGTATTTACGAACATTAATTAGTCAGATACACATATCTACTAATAAAATTACGATTTTTTATACAATATTTTACTTACAATTAGCCAAAACAAAACACAACACTCACCTCCCGCAATTCTAAAGAGTCCCTCCTCGCTGAGCGCCAGCTCGTGTAGCGTGCACACGCACAACTCTATGGGGAAGGCGATGGTACGGCCCGTCACGCGCAGGTGCTCCTCCAGGGGATACCCGAACACTGGCTTCACGGAGCTGTCGTCTGAAATAGATAAGGTCTGTTAAATATGACGAATTTTTATACATTTATTATTTTTTATTACCTCACTGCGCCTGGTGTTAAGTGAAGAGGAATCTAGATTGTAGACTGACGAGAGAGTTAATGTAATAAATTTATCAAATATGTAAGTAAATATAGAAACCTAACCAGGTAACGAAATAAGTTTCGCTTGCGGCATCTGCGGCGTGTCCGCGAATGAATTCTCGGAATAAGTCGCCTTGTAAAAATTTTCGCGATCAAGTACTTAGCCGCTTAATATGGCCTAGATCATGATCTATACATCCAAATCCATTGAACATCATGGATAAATGTTTTACAATACATTATGAAGGACATTAGAAAGTACCGATATGAAAGGTGACTGAAAAAAAACTTCCACCCTATAGTAAAACAAAATAAAAATCGCATTATAGGCGCATTTTTATCTACATTACCTAAATGCTTTTTTACTCAAAAACCTCATAATGCACACATTTCACAAATAGATTGTAGTATGAAATGTATTTTGCCTTCTATTGAAGCGAAGCGTATAATTTATTGAGTATATAATTATAAATATACAAAAAGAATTAACTGCATCCCTGGTGGGGATCGAACCCACGACCTTTGGATTAGAAGTCCAACGCGCTATCCTCTGCGCCACAGAGACATATAGACAAATTGACATAATTGTAAATTGGAAGGAACATAGCTATTTAAAAAAAAAGGTAATATTCGAATTCTATAAGTTCAAATCCTAGTAAACAAATAATTTTCAAATTTCATAAAATCTAGTCTTTTCGTATGTCTATTAACTTAATGTCATTGACTTCATAAAATGCCTATAATTCTAAACGTATTGCAAAATAGAAGTCTAAAGATGGTTAAGAGAGTAGTATGAGTCTGATCATTAATTTAAAATATAGCTTCCACCGGCAATCCTTTGCCGCCCACAGCTTCGCAAATTTTGTCGTGTCATTCAACTCTCTGAAGATTTTATGATATTTTTTTTCCACACATTATAGTTTAAGAATTTTTGCGTCTTATATTTGAGTTAGAACAGATTTGATGGTCACTTTTAATAGATTTCTCCTATGCGAGAATTCGCCTGGGTAAGCATCATTTTCATTATATTTGCCACTAAGCAGTCATGGACATAACACTGTTGTATACCGATTTGAAGCACATAATAACCAAACAAAATATTGGACATAATCCGCCTTATTACAAAAAGATAGGTTAGTACTGGGTTTAAACCAAGACTAAAAAGTCTAGGTTTGTTACGGTATTAAAGTTAGTACTCGCACTAAAATTCATTCTTATTACAAATCCAAGACCAACCGAAGATTAACTAGTACCAAAGATAGTCCCTGATTTAATTAATATCCACAGAGTATAAGCAAAAAATTACCGTACTCCATTGATTCATTCACTCCGCGTTTGACGCACCGTTCCTTTTAACACAAGTATGTATAAAACGAAGGGCAAAATGTTTAATAAAATGTGATTTAGATAATGATGATGCTAAATATATACTATTTTGCTATTTAAATATATCTTAAAGCTGAATAATTTAAAATGGCTTGGTTTTGTTTTAATTCCGACGCGTTACCCTTCTATTTCCCCCTACTTGCCAGCCCGAGCTGGTTACTTCGGTTTGTACCTAGTCTTTTGTATAAACTTTATCCCTAATTTAAAATCTCCATAGTTATATAAGTGATTTTAATAGTTGTTTAGAAATAATAATTATTCTTATTCTTTGTTTTGACGTATCATAAGTGCAACTTTGTTCGCCTACGCGATAAATAAAGTATTTTATTTATTTATTTATTCACTGTTGACTTGTTAAGCTAGCGTACAATGGAATGAAGTGTGCGGCGCGCATATTTGAACATTATCAAAATGTTTACATTTCGGTTTATTTATGATTTTGATTAATAACACTTCAAGTAACATAAAGAAACGTTGTTCTTTTAAAACAATTTAGGCACGGCAACAGCATCACAAGTGTAATTGTTTTTGTTGTGGAATCACGTACGTTACGTATATTTTAGTTATACCAATAAAAATGGAGCAATAAATCAAAACAAACGAGGCGAATATTGGACTTTTGAAGAAAAGGTTAGTTAAAAGCAATCATCTTGGTTATGAGCAATGTAATAAATTAAAATGTTATTCAATTAGTACAAATTTCCTTCTTAATCCAAGAAATACTACGTTAACTTATTTCCAAGTCGGTTTACATATTAGATAATAAATCAACCAAGACGAGTACCAACATGTTAAGATGGAAAGAATGAAAAAAAAATAACAAATAAGTGAGTAAATTTTGCTGTTTTTGTAATGAATATTTAGTTACCGTGACTTATGTAAAATGTACCTATATTTGTAAGACTAAACGACCCATTAACTAACGAAAACTACGGGGTCTATTGAACCGCAGATTTGTTCCTAAAATTTTTAAATCTTCTAAATCCATTAAATCAATCAAATTTATTTCCATTTTTTTCTATTTTAGTGTATATTTGGTTCTCTAAACACAATTATCTACTTTGAAATTTGATGTTTCGAGGTTAGTACTGAAGTTAAACTAGGGGTCACGGCGGTTTAACTTTAGTACCACAGATAGTACTCGGACTAACGATAAACTCGGTTTTGTAATACCATTTTTCTTAGTCCATAGTTTAAACCTGGTACTAAACCCGGTACTATAGTTAGTCTTCGTTTTGTAATAAGGCGGAATGAGACCTCTCGTATAAAAATACACAAAAATAATATGTACTTAATGGACAGAGTGGAATATGTTTTTGTTAGTGACAAACTTCTTTAAGGGCAATAATTGGTTTGATATAAGTAGAAAGTATATAATTATTTCCATAAATTCAAAATACTGCACATACATGATCAATAATTAGACTCGGATTTGAAACTTAACCATATTCAAAATAGCGCCAAAATATTTAGCTAGAGAGGACAATAAACCAAACATTTTCGTCCAATGTTGTTTTACCAAAAGAAAAATATTAGCATAAATAAATTCTCCTAATTGTAGAGAGCCAAGCCTACGCATCACGTATGTGGTGATGCGGAATAAATTAGCCTAGCAACGGTTTAAACGCCTACCTTTTAACGAGATTATAAATAGGCACGAGGCAGACGCTGATATGATTACAAAATAATACTTTTACCAATCGTATTATCCAAATGACGTTTCATTTTCATGATAATTAAACACAAACTATAGTGGATATATGTAAATCATTGTTGTTATTTACCTTTGATGATATATTTACCACATAAAAATTCTAACACAGAAAGAATGAATAAAATCCAGTAAAAATCACTCTTTGAAATTCGGTAAAAAGGGTAAAGGTCACGAAATGTGAAAAGAACGGACATACACGCACGTGACGTCATTGAGACTTACGATGCACTCGTAGAAAGAGATGAAGCGATAACCTTCCTACGCTGCCGCTTTTGCACAATTCACATTGTCATGATTGAAATACGAATAACTTTCTGATTTCCTAAACAATTTTAAATGAAGTTTTCACAGAAGGTTTCCTTTTTCGTAATATTCAGTAAAATAATAATAACTATTCTGTATTGGGTACAATTAGATGTATTTATAACTAAAAAATCAAAATATATTTATATTTTTAAGAAAAGAAAAACCGACCTCAAAAACATCTAATATCAAAAAAATAATTAAACTTTACACACACGAGCAACATAATCTTTGCAAATCATGTCTTTATGTTTATACGCACATGAAATGTTTGTTTGTTGTCCAGCTGTTTATTTATACACCGAGACAATTGTGGTTAATTGGTACATTAATTAGTGCCACATGCCGCGCGGTTTAATGCTCCCACAATGCATTACGAAATAACTGATAAACTTAACATAATATTGTTTATTTATTACCTAATATTAATCAGCAAATGAGAGAGCATTTTCCATTCATGAAGAGTATGGAGTTTATTTATTTATTTCGCGTTATAGTAAGCAGTTTACCGCTGGTTCGACCGCGTGAAAGAGTCATTCAATTTTTACCGAGATAAAAAGTAGTTTACGTCCTTCCTAGGGTCTTAAACCATCTCCATATCAAAATTTATCGAAATCTGTTAGGTAGTTTTTGAGCTTATTTAATAATTTGTTTAATAATATGTAAGGATGAATAATTTCGCCACTCACCCTGTTCTATAAATTTACGTAATGTAAAAAATAACAACATATTATTTCCTAATTTGCCGTTCTAGCCTATAGCTGTTTTCAAATCAGATCAAATTAGTTTAGAAAGCGAGATATCCAAAATGTTTTACCTCATGTAAAATTTATCGTAGTAAGCTTATAGCTTAAGGTCCATTTTCATACATTTTGTTTCACCTTTAATCTGGGTAACTAAACAAGTATTGACAATTAAAGAATTTAAATTCACGTCTAGTTAGTGATTAGTTCTCGCAGTTGAAAGAAAAACGTAAAAATAATTAATATGCATGGATATTTCGGCCTTTAAAATTTCGTCGTATTAAATGTATAAAATGTACGAAAATGGACCTTAAGCTATAACCTTAATGTAAATAAGTTAACCACATTTAAAATTATCCAGTTTTATATGAACACAAATCAAACACACTTTATCATATATTCCCTCGCATGAAACATTAGCATATAATTTTTTTCTAGATACATATTCGGAAACACATTTCCTGTCATTGTTTATTGACACACGCTTCGAATATAGTCGAGCTGTTACACAACAAACATTTATTTTTCCATACAACTTTATGCCATACACTCTTGGCCATAAACAGTTATAGTGCCACCCAGAACTTCAACTCATAATTGCATAACGTTGTAATGCGCTCTTATCCTTTCGACGTTAAGGTTCACAATGCCCAATTATTTAAATGGTTAACTACTAACCGCCGTTTTTAATTCGATTGCAATGGCTTCTTTCAATCCATTGTGAAAATGGACCAATAGGCTACCGGACTCATTTTGGTTCTTTACTATTATCGAATATTTACATAATATAAATTATAACACAGAAGGAATTATTAAAATCCGGTAAAAAATCAACAAGTTATAAGACTTAGAATTTCGGTGGAAGGGGTAATTAACAAGAAATAGAAAAGAGACGAAATATCCACATGTGACGTCATCGGGAATTACGACGCGTGCGAAAAAAAGAGATGAAGCGATATCCCCACATCGCGGCCACTTCTGCACATTACAATTTTTAAATATAAATTACTCGCTCATTTTTTAACCAATATTTATGCAGTTTTCACAGAAGTGCTTCTTTTTCGTATTATTAACCATTAAATATAGAATAATGTACAAAATCAAGCATAGGCCGGTCCCCTATTACAACGAAGTTTTTTTTGACATGGTTTCAAATGACTTATTTTGATTGGTTTATTGTCGGTATGGTTTGGTATCGTTAATTAAAGCGGTAGGACAAGGTAGCAATTAACGCAATAAAAATAGCAACTTACTTATAAACCTCTCTAGTTCGGGCACGGTGTCTTGCAGCGAGTGCAGTGCGGACTCGTGGTACGCGCGCTGTAGTTTAACGTACTGTAGCAGGGTATGTGCCAGCTGTGCCTCCTTGGCGACAAGCGCGAACATATCCGCCGCGAGGGCGTCCCGTGCCGCCTCAACCTTCGTCCCGGCTTCCTCGAGCTCGTCCTTTGCAGCGGCGAGTTTCGTCGGGTTCTCTTCTTTCTGACGTTCTAAGTGCTGTGAATCATGTAATAAGTTAGATATAGATTGGATAGTGTTGGGTATTTTGAAGTCAGTAACAGTATTGGAGTCCGGAATTGTGTTCGTTAAATGGCAGCAGGCACGTCCTTTAAAACATAGGATCTAATTAATGGATAATGTAGTCTTAAGCTGCTGAATAAAAAAAATTACGGCGTAATAGTGCGAATCTATATGGAGCACAATTAATGCCATATGGATTCGGCTAATGTTTTCTGGATTTAAAAAATACTTTTCAATTACTCGAACTGGTAACTGATTCCAGGACTTCACCAATTTCACAGTCAATTACTTTGATCATATACTAATAAAGCAATGTCCTATTTAATTATAATTAAATGTTTACAAGTTAACTTTATTTACGCATTGTTGTAATGTGAAATTGGTATAGCAAACATTATTTACAAAATAGTTTGTTTATTCTATAATTAATACAATTACAATTGAATAATTTATTTAATTAGTCAAGTCACGCCATTATAGCCCTTGGGACTAGACGCAAAATGATCAATACAGCGTTCTTCTGTGAAGTATAGGCTCTTAAATGCTGCATCGTTCGAGACGCAGACTTAAATGACTCGCTCGTAAACATTTAAGAATTATCCTTTATATTCATTTAATGTGGAGCTCGCGATAAGCTAAATGGGTTGGAATTTATACTGATTTTAGCTGTTCTAGATCAGCACGTAACGGAAGTAAAGAAATAATTGATTACTATATAAATTATTTGTATGATTACATTTATAGATAAGTACGATAGTGAGTTATTGTCACACGAGTTAATACAGTTTATCAATGTTAAGTCTAGGCGTATGTGTTTACTAATACCTAATTAAAGATAACATTAAATTAGTTTACCGTAATTTGTACCGTGGCAATTTATAAAATATCCGATTTACCGCCATTTCCAATAAACAATCCAAATAGCTTTTTTCGATCTATCTCAAAAACGGACCAATCAGAACAAAGCTTTTTGACATGCTTACAAATGACTAATTTTGATTGGTTCATATTCGCAATCGGATTTAAGATTGAGATTGGGATCGTTTATTAAAAACGGCTGTTAGTGTAGGGATCATTCCTAATGACTTGAATTAATTATTAAGGATTATTATCCCGAATTATGAACTACAATAACATATTTTAATTTTAGATGTATGTAGGTTTTTTTTGTGCAAAAGAAATTCCGAATGGAAAAAATTACCATTAAAAAGTACAAGAAGGGTTGGGGGTACATAAAATTATGGACTTACAATTTTCGAAAATTAGTGTGCTCTCAAAAAAGTAAAAAAAAGGCCTGGATGCATGTATGTAGTAATCGAAATATATTAGAATATTTTTAGTTATTTGGTAATTAAACACGGCATGATAAAGCATACAGTTAAAAATAAAACTGCAACACAGAATACAATTTCAGAATGATTTTTCTAAGTACTTATGAAACAGGCCGGCATAATAGGGGACCGGCCTATGCTTGATTTTGTACATTATTCTATATGTAATGGTTAATAATACGAAAAAGAAGCACTCCTGCGAAAACTGCATAACAATTGGTTAAAAAATGAGCGAGTAATTCATATTTAAAATATTGTAACGTGCAGAAGTGGGCGCGATGTGGGGATATCGCTTTATCTTTTTTTTGCACGCGTCGTAATTCCCGATGACGTCACATGTGGATATTTCGTCTCTTTTCTGTTTCTTGTTAATTACCCCTTCCACCGAAATTCAAAGACTTATAACTTTTTGATTTTTTTCCGGATTTTAATAATTCCTTCTGTGTTATAATTTATATTATGTAAATATTTGATAATAGTAAAGAACAAAAATGAGTCCGGTACCCTATTGCGGCGACTGGATAGGGATTATCCATATCTCGTTAGTCAACTCACTATGGACCTAACTCTGCTTACAATCAGGTACAATGGGGTCACTTTACCGCGACCCTATATAAAACGATGTCATGTCATCAAAATGCTTCAGCATACATTAATGCATAATTTATAAACTTAACTTTGAACATAAAATATTTTTTTATATATAAAATATAGTTATAAAAATAAATTCTATGTGAGGGACTTTCCTGTAGGCAGTAGGCTTTAAAATTTTCATCCAGTAGGCAATATAACATCTATTAATTGATACTGTAGTATTTTAATTGATGCAGTTTTTTATTTTCAGTTTCCCGTTTCAGGTTTAATATCATACATATACCTCTAACAACCTACAAATGTATCTCAGTCTGACAACATCCAGATGGGAAATATAATAAACAGTTTGCTTAAAAATGATATTAGTTCAGTGATTGGATCCACAATCAATATTTAGAAGGTTAATGATGTTGTTATGTTGATTGCTTATGTAAAAGTTTGTATTTACATGTCACAGGGTTATAAACAAAATTGCAAATTATTTACTTATATATGCAATGTGTTTGTGTCATTTGAGGTAAATGCAGTCGATGTATAAGAACAATAATGTTGAAACTTCCTTGTTTAAGACAATCCTTGCACTGCTGATATTTGACTCTAAAATTAACCAATAAAAAACAACGATTTAAATGTTCCAAATCTGTCAGACAAATATAACTCATTGTCATCTTTATTAAAATGACCTTGAAATTCATCTTAGAGATTTGTAATCTTCAATAATCTTTTGTTATAGTTTATGCTCGTACTCTGCCCATTTCCTGAAGTTATTCTTGTCAATGATAATCTAGACGACATAATCTTTGAATTTGTGTAAATACTATTGTTGATGTATTTGGATATGATTGATATGGAGGTGTGATATGTCACTCACATTATATCTGCTGGCAGCTGACTCCTTTTCGTTTATGAGCCTGCTAAGATGTTTTTTTGCTTTCATTATTGTGGGCAGGTCTTGATCACTTATGATTGTTAACGGTGTACACACAAGTTGCTCAATTTTCAACTCATGTTCGGCTATTTCATTAGCTAAGAATTTTTCTGTTTTACCTGCATAAAACGAACGATTTATTAATAATATTTGTCTAATATAAGCTACAGTTAAATTTAGACAAGTAAAATTAAAAAAAAAACAATAGTAACTATCTTTCTAAACATACTTATTTAGGACTTCTTAACTTCAATTAAAATAATACATAATTATGAAAAAATAGGTTCAGAAGATAGACAAGGATATTACAATAAGACATAAGAAACAGAGTATGAAATCCTAAATATTAAAAACATTGCCTAATTTATTAATATATGTAGAACTCATTATTTTAATAATTTAAGTGAGGTTTGTCAATCAGTCTTTGTATTACAAATAAAATAAATAATTCTGAAAAGTGCATTACAAAATAAATCCTATACAGTTTATAATACTATTAATAAACCGCTGTTAATGATAACAGTAAACATTCCATTTAATGGATGTTAAATAATATTATCTTTTTTTTCTTCACGTAATAGTGGCCTATTGTCCTGTTAAGTAATACTCTATTGTGCTTTAGATTATAGGCAATAATATATTATACTTGAATCTTTTAACATTGACAAGAAACAATATTATCTGACATGTTATCAGTTGCAACAAAAAGTACAACACTCACCACATTCATACAGAATATATTTAAGAATACTGTCATCATCATCAAAGTTACTGGCTTCACACATAGACAGCCCTAAGAGGTATTCTGGTAGCTTTTTCAGCCTCTTCTCTCTTGCTGCAGGATCCTGGCCCTGAGTATTGCCAGCTCCTGTTGATATTCTCTTGCTGATGAGCTGCAAAGCATTTCGGAGGTGTTCCACCTTCCGATCGGCTGTTTGCAACTCATCTGTCAATGTCTCGCCTTTGCCAGCCCTATGCAAAAACGAAAACATGAATACTGACTGGACTGTCTAATTAAAGAACAAAAATAAAACAACATACATTAGTGATTTAGCCGAAACTGTTACCGATACTGAACGTGGATAAGAATACCACACCTGAACTGTTATATTGAAAAATGATGTGAAAATCTTATCTTTAGTTAAGATAACCGAGTACGTAGGGGTAAATACCTTGAAAATGTTTGGTCGGCAAATTGCTTCACTCTATATAACTGCTTCTTCATTTTCACTTATTTCACTAGTTGATATTATTTATAAGCCAGAAGGTCATTGGACTCAATCATAAAATAACAAAACGATCAAGATCTCGCTAAAAGATCGTACTTGTCAGTACGTCAATGAGATCATCCTCGACAACAAAATACGTCCCGCGGACATGTAATTACCAACACAACTAAATAATACACAAAGGCACTACATTTCCTTAATACACATACATTGCTCGAAAAACACTATTATTTTATATTTATTTATCAATAAAAACTCAGCTTTAAAAATTCGATGAATCAGAAAAATAAAATAACTATAGACAATGACAGAGTAACATTGTTATAGATTATATAAAACTTACTTAGAAACCAATACCAAGAAAAGATAACGTATTATACCATAGTCAAATTAGCTGCTTATTTTGTTTGTGTAATATTAAATTTCACTGTTATAAAATATTAATTAACGTTATATAATTTGATTTCACTTATGTTGAACTCAAATACTGCATAATATTGTTAATTAAAATATCTCCAATATATAGTTTTTTCCGCATAAATCTGCGATATTTCTCAAAGCGCCTATACTGTGTGACAAGTATTTTTGCATCCTTCGAGTTATAATGGATGCAATTCGATACGAAATCTATGAGAGGATCTATGCTGTTAGGCTGGACGTATATATCCGGAAAGCATTTAAAAAGTTTGCAATTGGACGGAATGCAGAATTATTTTTGAAAAAGGTGAAAAATATAAATATAATAGTTAAGTTTTTCAGCCGATAGCATAAGGAAAATAAAATTTCAGAGTGGGCAATACAGGAGCTAAATATCATTGTCAAAGTTATATTCTATCGTCTATGGTTGGCGTATTTATTTACAATTGACGTATGTGGTTTTATATGAAAACAAAAATCCACCGAGCTTGTTTACTTGCTCATGTTTTAAATAGTGGAGGGAGGTTTAAGCACTATATCTATTATTATTGCAAGAGAACGTAAAGATTGCAGTTCACCTGCGTCCACCTCGGTGTTTTGTCGTGTTAACATAAAATCATTATAATTATTTACGTGTGAAAATATTTTCATCAATATGGAACGAAAATTTGTTAACGTTATCCTTCTGGGATTCGGTTTTATGTTCGTGTTTACGGCATTTCAGACTATGGGAAATATAGAGGTAAGTTATTAACTACATTAAATATTAAATGAAACGTATCTTCACAGTGTTTACATTTATTGATCCGCGTATTTTATGGGTTTTTATTGTAAGCATTGCATTCAATAGGCAACGTAGGTTCGTTATTGATTTGCTTTATCGAGTGATTTGTCTAATAGCCACGATCTAAAAATTTAATTGACTTCTTTAAAAAAGATTTCCATTATTGATTTGGATTACTATAATATAAGTACAAAACTGTCAATGCCACGCAATTACCGTAGCAGAATTTCACTCTCGAAATGAATTTCGTCGTTGCTCGAAATACAATCGAACCAAGTAATTTTAAACTAGAAATAATATTTTACAAATGTGTTATTGTGCACATCACATAATTCATCTTTCAATAGTGCATATTTATAATTTTGCCATAAAAACAAATAAACACAGTATTAATATATTTAATCTATTATAAATGTTTAAAAAAAATACATACAAATTATATTTTATTAGAGTATTTTGCAATGAAGCCTGCTGAGTAGGTAAATAACCAATACTAAATATTTAAGAAAAAACTTAAATAGCTTAGCAATAGTTTATTGTACATACATCTAAATTCTATTCTTTCCTAAACTGTAAAATTCATTTTAAACTTACATGCCTTTTGAAGTTAATGAAAATTGCATATTCATTAGTGTCCAGTGTAGTGATGTAACGAATATTCGCATTCGCGAATATTCGCATATTTTTGGATATTCGCATTCGCATTCGCAAAATTTCTGCGAATGTTTTGCGAATGTCAATATCTGAAAAAAAATATTTGAAGATAATAGTAGACTGCCTCGGTGGCATAGTTCTACTGCATGTGCGGTACGGCAGCGCTCTAAGGTCCTGGGTTCGAATCCCGGATCGGGCAGTGATATTTGGATTTTTCTGCTCAGTATCAGCCTGGAGTGTGAAATTTGTGCCCGACATAGCGATAGGCTCGCCCCTGTCACATTATTAGACGGAACACACTTGGCGAAAAGTGTGTGCCCTGGTTGCGCCTCTGCATACCCCTTCCGAGATAATATTCGTAATACTGTGTGTGTAATAGTAGGTTAATAAAATCAAAATCTGAACTAAAACAATATACTTCTACAATAAACTATAAATATAGTCTAAACAAACAAACAAAAAATTATAGATTCTCAAAGAAAAATACCTCTCTTTCTTAAAACATACCAATTAATTAACTATATTTACCATGTTTTTAAGTTAGTAATTAAACTTGAGTAGAGGAATATTAAACTTTAAAAATAAACAAAATTATTTCGTTTACTTTAATAAAGCTTAAAAATGTAATTCCCCATAGAACTTGTAACACAATAGCAACTAATAAATTAAAAGCAATTGAAAGAAACAAAAACAATATCTTCTATAAATTTTTTTATCAGTCTTTACATAACTTTTTAATGTTTAAATAATTATCATCTTAGATAATAATAAAATTTAGATAATCATCATAGAAAATTGGCGCCAAATTTGAACAAAAACTAAACATTCGCATTCGCATTCGCGAATGTCGGTAGCAGATATTCGCATTCGCATTCGCGAATGTTCAAAAAATGACATTCGTTACATCACTAGTCCAGTGTCTGCAAGAACTTTGAAAAATATTGTTGAAAATAGTAAATGACAAAGTATACATTTTATTTTTTAATTGCTATGTCGCCTTTGTCAATTCATTTTAATAATTATTACCAGACTGAATCTCATTCGAAGGAGTTTCTTATTTTGCAGTGTATAATTATGTATGAGTAATGGTTTTGATAGCTCCCAAATTATTTGAGATCTTCATCACATAAGGTCTCATTTTATGTGCCTCTAACATTTTGTTAAACAGTGTTTATTATGATGTATCAATTCTAATATAATCTAATAGATATCTTATGTAAATTTTTGACCTTGAAATTATAATGTTAAATTATAATAAAGACAAAAACCCTAACTTGTATCTGATCTGAAGCTGTCATATTTTACTTACAATTAGAGTTTCTTATATATTTCGGTTTTATTATTTTGTTACACATATCCATGTGCATTGTGCAACAATAAAACAACTTTGTTTATGGAAAATATTTTATCTGTGTTCTTAGCAACTTTATTTAACAACTCTTATTGGTAATTGCTCACTTTTAAATTAATTGCAGTTAATAACTTTAGCATGTTTACATATTGATAATGTGCAATTGATAAAAAATATTAGATAGCATACACAAATATAGTTATATATTAAGCGTTAGCTTTGCACTCTAGTAAAAACAATTGAAATGTCTTCACACACATGTTTTGAAAAGAGATTGAGCATATTTATATAGCTATGAATATGGCAGAAATTTTATGATTCTTATTATCTACTAACTTATTTCTATCCGGGTGGCAAGTGTCAAGGCCTCTAGTAAAAAAAAATGTGTTTCGGTCATGTTAGGTATAGTGGTAGCTTATCTAAATAATTTATTATCTACTTACAGTATTGTATTAATTTTGTATGAAGTAATTAAATCTCAAAGAGTAATTAAATTGTAGTTAAAGCCAAAACCAGTCCTCATAATGTTCATGTTTTTTTAATCTTTGAGTAAACTTTAAAAGCCTTTACAAATTATCATACATTGTAAACAAATGTCTTTATAGATGCAGCCAAATTAACTTATTATTGTATGTTAGACTATAAGGTCTTGTGTCATATTACAAGATGAGTAGATAATCAGCTTTATTATAACTATAATATAGTATACTTTGGTATACCTTTAACAATAATTTTGTCATATACTGTTTTTCAACTTGGCTCACCGGTGTCAAGGCCTTAGCTTAAATTTGGTAAAAAAAAAATCGCGCCATGTGCCGAGTGTTGTATACCGCAGTTGATTAGAAAGGAGCGCATTCCACGCATGCGCGGTGTTCACCCAATGGCCGGCCTTGAAACTATTTTAATATACTTTTGACTGGCACTATTAACTCATAAATGATAATCGAAAATAAAAGATTACAATAAGTAAACGAGTTATGAAAGTTCTGTTCATGGTTACGTAAATATTTGATAAATTGGTAACACTTATTTGATATTACGTATTTTAGGTCTTGGCTTTCGCTATATGAGTAGAAGTAGGTGTATTATTTGAGTGTATACTGTTGTAACACTAAGCTCTCATGTAATGCGTATATGTACAGTCTACTTACAATATAAATTCAAAACTATAAAACGCTTTTACATTGACTTCAGTAAAAATGTTCATTATTTTTTTATCTAAAAAGAAAAATTGTGAAGAAGTGAAGAAGTAACAATTGTTGATGTGTACACAAGTTCTGTGGCGATTAGAAATTTTGAATTTGTGCAGTTACTTTTATGGCTGACTGTACGAAATACTTATATACTTACAACTATTTCATTACATCTAACAGCATTGCACTAATCGTGCTATAATGGAATAACTTGTTTTGATTGTACTTAAAATTCTTATTCATTTATAAATTAAGCGATACACGTTAAAAAGAATAATACAAGTCGAAACCCTAAAAACTTTTTGGGATTGTTGCAAGTAATCTTCTTCTTTTTCCATCTTCCTTCATCCTTTATATGTGTGGTGAACACAACAAACTTTTTCGCAGATGTTGCACATACGGCTTAATTCTTACGTCAGTTCCCCTGCAGATCCAATCCCATATAAATACAGTTAGAGAGACCCACACACGTGTTGATATCGAAACGATCTACCAGAGACCATTGACGTTACCAAAAGATTAAACAGGCGACAACAGTTGTAAGCAGTAGAACAAATATAACTTTTTTCTGACTATTTCGTGATCACGAAGGCTGCAAAGTCTTCGAAACGTCAGGAGAAAATTGTAATATAAAACCGCGATAAAATCCACAAAATAGTTTTATTTTAATATTACTTTAAGATATACAAGACTGCGATTTTGTTTTATGTAAAGTTTACATTAAAAACGTACCTATCGAAGTCGTATCAAGCCCTGGGGCCGTAACATGATTTTTTTTATAGTGATTCCTTAGGTTTACACAAATATTAGACATCGAAATACAATTAGTTTTCGATTTTATCGCGGTTTTTTGTATTTTATTTTTTTCCCAACGTTTCGAAGACGGCGTCCTTTATGGTCACGGGGCGGATTAAAGTGTTAGTCGTCCGAAAACCCATGAAGGCTGCATTTTTTCAAAACTTCGGGAGAAAATTAAAACACTCCCATAAAATCCGATAATATTATTTTTTCTTTCGTTTTCTATTAGCGTTAATGATTATAGAACACCCCTCTTTTTCGTCGGAGGTTAGCCTCTGGTTCGTGGCAGTGACTGATAAGTACAAAGGATTACGTCGCGAAGAAATATTTCAATGTGCAGGGATTTTCCAATATCTCAAGCATGATAATAATCCACAAGTTTATTTATATTTACAAACACTCGTTCTCTTATAATTTCCATGCATTCATTGATTGCTGTTATCGGTGATTTTCAAAGAGGACGATTTGTAAAGTTGTGAATGGCGATGCCTCGTGGCCGGCGTTCGATGTCTCTGCGGACATGCTTCAGCGATCGAATTATTAAGGTCAACTATCCATGCTTGGAAAGCCGTTAGAACACTTTTGTTTTAGTGCAAAACGTAATACAAAATAAAATATGAATCAAACAGTTCCAGGTCTGGAGTTCTGTAAATAGAGTATACTTTCATCTAAAAAATTAGATCTCAATGACGCATTCCATTAGACGTTCAAGAACCAAAATTGATTCATTAATTTACCGTTTCGATTATGGGGATGATGGATCATCTATTGATAGAATTCTTAGAAGCGTGAAGTTGATGAAGATGTTTTCAACCGTAAGGCGGATATGATTATAGGCGAATTTGGCTTTCAATAACTATCTAATGCTATAATACAGTGCGTTACCGTTTTTATGCACATGTATGATACAGTTATTGTTTGATTGATTGGATGTACCAATCAAGTCAATTGGTACATAGTTGCGTACGTCTTTGTAAAATCGTTTCTTTTAAACATTATTTCTTATAACGATGGCGCTCCGGAGTCCTTAAAGGCACCAGCTGCCCCTTTGCAAATCTTTTTAGCAAGACTATATTTTTAACAAGCCTTTAACATATAAATTGTAGGATTTGTAGTTACCGGATAAGATTGGAAAAATTGTCTTAAATCAGACTTGAAACATTATGGTAGTTTTAACCTACGATCAATTTATTGTATTTTCGAGTCATTGCCCGATTTTTAACAACGAGTATAAACATTTTATTGTGTTCTCATTCACGTTTCAAATTAAACGTAACATCTGAACTGGATTTGGTTTATTATAACCTTGTCTGGCATAAAATTAATATTTTACAGCTGTATTCTTGAGTAAAATAAAATAATTAACTGAAGAAACAATGCGCAACAAAAACTATTTCATATAGTCTTTATTATTGTGTTTTCATCGTACACGTCTACTTACGAGCATACATTTCTGTTTCACTGAATTTAATTTTTTAAATTAATTTTATATCTATAGGCTACTCTGATGTTACTATGCGAGTCAATCGTAGAATTTTAAAATTTGGTATCTTATTTCTCTCCGTCTGCTCTGAGGTTCAAGTTCAGAAGTTCTGCAGTTGCCTAAAGCAGCTGTTTTATAACATTGTCCTATCATTGGAATCACTGCAGTAACTAGCGATGCTTATTAATAGAGTGATTAAAATGCTCACACAATAAAGTAGTCGCGTGAATATTCATCGGAACCTACGCAGATACTGACATTTAGTAAAAAAGAAAATATCGATGCGACGCGTATCATAATATATTATAGACCTTCCTCTTGCTATACCATTCTTCATAGCATCGTCCAGTCTGTTCTTTTGTGTCCTTTTTGAAATCTTTGTTCTGTGTACATTTATGTCCCGTGCATAGAGTATGATGCTAGAAATTGTACAAAGCTTTTGCGATCGTTCGCGGAGACAATGGAATATTGCATGTGCAGAATATTAATAGAATAGTGTGTTAAACTTGACATTCTTATCATGTTACCATAGTTCATGTTGTTTTATCACATTCTTTGTTTGTTAGACATTTTGGTGATATTGAACGTAGGTACTGTTTACCATCAATGTTAAAAAAATACACTTAGTAAACATAGCATTTGTAATTATACAGAATATTATGCGTTAGAGAATAGACAGCTCCCGTTACATCAGTTGGAAGAAATCAAGAAAGAGACCACGCTGATTGAAATATTCATCCTAGGGATGAACGAATATTAAAATGATCAAGTCTTACCTAGCCTGGATTTTGTGGTATTAAATGTATCATGCAGTTCTTGGCGCATTTAATTCAATTGTGTCTTAGTATGAGACCAGGACGCTGTGTTGTATTAGATTTTGCTCATGGCTTAGCAAGCATGAGAAGCCTTCTTCGTTACAGTCGTCCATAAATCATTGTAGCGATTCATGACGCTATCTGTACGAAGCCAGCATGTTCTATTTTCAAAAATCAGATTAAGAGATTCAAATATCTCTTGAGAGAGCAGATTACCGGGATGAAAGTAGCCTACGTGTTAAACCAGGTCATTGTTTTTATTCGAATATTAAATGTTATCCAAATCCGTTGAGCGGTTTCTGTATTTATTTGTAAGAAATATTCAAACATATTCACAAATATTCGCATTTATAATATTAATTATATAATATATCAACAGCTTCTAAAAACAAGCAGCCTATAATATTGAGCAAAGTGTTAGGGAGGAGATACATTTTTCGTACACTGGGAACGACAGTGAGACTGAATCACCTCTTCCCTGAAGATATCAGGGTCAAAAAGCTTGTGTCAGGGAAAACTCAAGTAAACTATAGTGTAGTAACTAAGTAAGATGAATTCTGGCCTGAATTTAATAATTATACTTTATTAACAAGTAGCTAACGTTCGTTTTAACAAGTCAGCAAAATATTTTTCGAAATACTCAAAAGGCCTTGCATAAGCGCTGAATGTAGATAGTTTAAAACATTTAGTTATTTAACTACTTCAAGGTTATCTCATGACATTGTTCATAATATAATTGTATCTATATCATACTGCATTCAAAACATTTCAGGCGGCACGTTATAATTATTTAATATATTTTTCAATTTTAATGGAACGTTCGCGGATTGTTTTATTATGGGAAGTTATTCTTGTGTTTCTTATTTACTTAACATGATTTCTTATTTATAACTTCTGTGACGTTTTGACGACTGATTGTGTACGTATGATGTTTTTCCCGGCACAGCTCAACTTTTGGATTGGACGGGATGAATGATGTATAGTGCATTTCAAATATACTATTGAAACGCAAGATGTTGCATCTCTCGACGATCATTAGAATTATGTTGGCCTGAGTTACTGCTTGTATCTACGCGGGTTTGCCCCGAAATGCAACCTGTTTAAAGGAGCCTGCAGTGTTTGTAGTCGGCAGCCATGTTTAATGTTAAACAAAGTTTTAAAATTTTAATCGTGAGAAACGAATTCTTCCTTGTGTTATACTTGAACAAAAATGGGGTCTTCCAACAGTTTAACAATACACATTATGTTGCATTACTTACGTCCTGTGATGTTGTTTCGGCGTTAAGTTTGCAAGTTGCTTGTTATGAGGCAATGTGCTGAGTGGAAGTTTCGTCACTGAATAGTAACAGATTAAGTAGGTTCCTCGAATAAGGAGGGATGTGCACCATTGGGCATCGCATTGGGTATTTTGCTGTCAAGCATCAACTCTATACAGGGTCATTTTGACATTGCGTTACTAAATGAAACCACATACTCGTCTTCACCTTTGCAGACATTGTGCCAAATATCATCCATTAATAACGAATATTTTCACGAAAAATCCTGGTTTAAGTTTTCTGATTTTTTGATTATTTTGTAGTTTAATGCGAATATGCCGTGTGCGTGGGTGTATTTCTGACTGAAAGTATGATGTTGCTGCTGCAGCGAATTCTCTTAGATTAGTAGTAGTGTCTTTAGGGCGCGTAAAAGTAAAATCACTTTTTATTAATATTTATTTTATTCGAAACTTAAACTTTTTTCTTTTACATCTAAGGTTTAAGTAACTTATTGTAAAGTATTATTTCCAAGTAGATAAGTATGTGGTTTCATTTAGTAACGCGATGTTCATATGACCCTGTATATAGCTTTCATACGGGCAAATTGTTCATCATTGCTAGAAAAATGTTTTCCTCGTATGTATTATTAAACTATTAGTCTGAAAATTGAAATTTGTCCCCCATGTTTTAGGTTTCTTTGTTTTTAATATACAACAATGTAATCACAACAGTGTTTTTGTTTGAGATATTTGTATAGCCGTTTTTTTCTGCAGTTTCATTTTTTATCATCAAAAAACAGTTGCACGGTTTATTTTTATCCATTTATAGCGCGAATCTATATTCATATTTTATCATAACGTTTATTTAGAAAAGTAAAACGGAAAGAATCGATTCATAAATTAAAGAATAATACTTGTTTATAACTAAAATCGACTCGTGTTTTAGATAACTTATTTATAATTTTAATTCCTGTATATAGGTCCTTCGTAAAAGTCCGTTCAAAGAAGAATTTTAACCAAAATTTTAAAGTAAATTGCAAAAATTTTAAAATGTCAATTATTTTCTATATCTGATGAAACAAAATCTGTTTACCTTAAAAATTACATTAAGATCAGTTTGGAAGATTTGGAGATGCTTGTTAACAGACAAACAAAAAGTTGATAAACAGGAAAATATTTAAAATATCTCTTATTTGTGTTCTATTACACAAAAAGCCACTTCTCTTTAGTCATCACCTTTTTTTTCAATATACAAACATACTGGGTTCTACTATTTTATTATATATAAAAATCATTAAGGACTGCCATTTAGCACAGATACCATGTAATTAAAATAGTGGAAAATTAACGTAACCCGAATTAAAGTTCATCTCAAACGTAATCGACCTCAACAGGCTCTAAGGAGGGCCGAAGTGTAAATGGGCATGACGAGATCTTTTCCTTCGGTTTTACCTTGTTTATATAACAAGAAACTGTGTCATTGATAAAAAATACATTATTGTATTAATGTAAGACTTTATGTCACAATTGACGCGATTTACGACCCAGTGGAACGTTGACATCATCAATGTATCATATGTTGCTGTTTAAGTTGTATCTTGGATGTCACGATGCAGTAGGAAAGTATGCTCATTCAAGCCGTAGATGAGTGACTTTTTTATAGCAGATAAAAGGTGGGTTATCTAATATGTGACCACTGCTATTAATTAAATTGGCAGGACAAATGTAAAGTCATTTAAATCTGTGTGATGTTATTTTTCTTGTTGCAATTAATAGACAAGACGATCTATGGTAATTACGAAGCCCTGGCTACATTTACGGCGTGACCTACAAGTTTGTCATTACAAGACATTAGATCTGAAGTATTTTATAATTTAGTTTACTCTGGGTATTGACAAAGTCCTTCAAACAAAGGTACTCTTCAGAACACACGGTTGTTTGTTGCCAATATTGTCTGCTATGGAGGAAAGTGGACAATAAATACTTCCAACTCCTCCCTATCTTTCTTTTTGATTAATTTCGTTGCGAGGTAAATACAAATAGTGTTCCCTGAGATTCGCCAAGCTCGGTGTTATAAAATGCGTGTCACTGCTGATTATGGTTTACAATTGTAGTGATGGGTGGCGAGAAAGTCTCTGATAAAAGTCTCTGTTGTTTGTTGGCGTAAATAGACAACTACACGTCTCTGATTGGTCGCCGGACCATCGGTGGCGAATCGTGTCAGACCTTATACAAAGCATTTGTATTATATAACCGCGAATTGAGATTTTCGAGTTCCGTTACCTGTATAGCGTCTGCTTATGTAACGTCTATTGTGCCGAGATGTTTTGCAGTGCGATATGAGGCATTTTCAAGTGGATAAGGTTTTAAAGCGGCTTAATATTTCTTAGATAAGTTGTATAGTTAATGTCAAGCTAGTTGAGTCTTATGTAACATTAGAAGAGAGAAACAAACAAGAGTACTCTTGAGTTTGTCTCAGTTAATCTTCGAAACGACTGACCCCATATTGGTAGGTCTTTCATTAGCAAGAATTTTAGAGTTATCTAGACATTTTTTACTAGAGAAGGATCTTTTCGCTGGTGCAGCTACAAAAAGCTAGTTCTTTTATAAAATGGTTATCTATTTTACCACTGCATACACAGTCTTGCTTATAAAAAATTCGCAAAGCTATGCTTAGTTAAAACACAAATTTACTCGATCAGCTGTAAGTCAAAACTCACTATCTTGCCTCTTAATAGGGTTTAAACTAGGAAACCGGTGATGTTTTGACAGCTATTTAAGCAAATCTTAACCACCTCTTAAAGCTAAAACAACTTTATAAGTAGGACTGTATACATATGTTCTGTAATTTTAATAATTTTGCCGTAACCTAAGAAGATATCTCTGTGTCCTAAATGCATCTTATTTGTCATATTTTATTAACGCCACATTTTCCTTATCGATTTTGCGGTGCAAAGGTTTTGCAACTATAATGCCAGTTTTCTTAGGCAGGAATGTACGCATACCGTTCATTTAATTGAACACAAATTAAGTAGAGTTAAAACTGTTTCGTAAGTTGCTACGGATATTGCGTTTGCGATCGGTTGTTAATTGTTATTCAACTGGGGTGGGTTGTTGCGGAAAATTATAGGGTATAATTGGTTATTTAATTATTAAGTATTTGACTGTCGGAGGCACTTTTTGTATTTACTTAGATATGGTGAATGCAGAATAGAGATCATAGGGTCCATTTACATGAACAACGACTACAGCAACTCGTAGCGACAAATTATGGTTGTGATGCGCTTGCGCTGTGGTCGATATACCAAGAACTTTCCTCACTTTTACTGACAAAGGGTAAAAGTACTGAAATTCTGCTTACATAATACCTGCACATACCAATTATGTTTCGGACTGGAAAGAATAGAACCCTTACACATCTCAATGATTTTACTATCTACTATTAAAATATTTCATTGGACTAAACCAATAGAACTCGGCCAAGAACGCAAATTGGTCTAATATGAACAGAATTACTAATTTTACACATCCTGTATAGTTAATATTTACGTAATTAAGTTCAATAAACTGCGTTAAGTTTTCGCATCACGCTATATTATATAGCAGATATCTATTTATAACCGACATTGAAAAAAGGAGGAGGCTCTCAATCCGATTATTTTTTTTATATTTGTTACTTCAGAACTTTTCACTTGGTGAACTGATTCTGATGATTTTTTATTATTTGAAAGCTGGTGCTTCCCGCGTGCTCTGATATATCGACTCCAAAATTGGCAATCAGTATATAGGTAATGTTATTTTTTTTTGGTTTTTAGTGGTTTTTGATGGCGGTATAATTTTTTGTTAAAAAGTATTTAGTCTTTTGTTTATACTGAATTCTGAAGTGAGTGTTTGCGAAAGTGACTTTGATCATAAAGATGTAATGGTTGAAAATCACGCGGCGGGATCTAAATGAGTCCGGATTTGTGGTGACTTTCTCGATAGTCATCATTGTACACACAGTGAAATTGACCAATGTGACTCGTTTTGAGGAGGACAGGGTTAACCGGTGTAATTCTAGTACAATCCGACATAATAATAGCGATTGTGATATGCATGTGACGTCTCTATTTCAGCGGCATTATGATATTTTAACTTCTCTCTCAGTAGTAGAGGAGGCCCGTGTCCAGCAGTGGGACAGTATAATACAGGGCTGATATTATTATGATAATTTAACTGAATTGTACCTTTGTTATGGAACGACAAATTTTATCCCATTCAAACTGATGGTAAGTGGTCTACGGTCCAGATACAGTATTGTCGTGTATCAATTGTAATCAAACATTTTAGATCATTAATTTCTTGTTCTACAAACTTACGCTGTTTCCCTTTATCTACTCTTACGTTTTTCCTGTTCGTATTTTTGCCTGCATCATCCAAGACACACATGTCGAAGACCTTTTTACATCTGATGAAAGCATTGCAATATTATGACATATAAATCACTCGAGGTTATCCAACAATAACCCAGTAATTAACCGTCCTTACGTAAAATGTATTGTTTTTACACGATAAACTCAAGGATGCACACAATTGGGTCAAACAGATCGTACGCAAGATACTGCCTTTTCAAGGGTTTATTTCAATGGCGCATTCGATCGAGATATTGTGTCGCATCGATCGGAGTTCACGATATGCTGATAATTTCGAAATTATACGAACACTTGAAGACGTGGGTCGTGGTGTTATCGATTTTGTCGATCTTAGTTTAGATATGGATAGATTTTTGCGATGGTTCCCTATCATTATCGAATATCGATTAACCTCAGCGATGAGGTTTTCTGTTTACTCAGATATTAATCCAATAGTGATGTTGGTGGATATGTTTTTAAACATTGATTATAATAATTCAATTTCCGCTAAAGCACCCGTACTTATTTTTTTTTATATGTGCTACAAAGGCGTCTTAGTTTGGTGCCTCGAGCCACACCGTAAGTTCATTAACCTACTTAAGTGTATAAAAACGCAATTAAAAATTCATATACATAAAAGTATTCACAATGAACTTGTTGGTATAATTTTCTTCCTAAGTATAGCTGAGGCTGTAGCCAATATGCCTGTTTATATTCGTTAACGGTAATGTAAAATGAAATCATTTTATTTATTAACAAAAAACTGTTTCTGGTGCCCATATTGAAATCCAAATTATGAGATCTTTACCGGAATGACATATCCTATCAATAGACCAATCGATAGAAAATGTCCTTCTCATATATTGTAGAAAGCATTCTTGTTTACGGCCCCTGGTTACGTAGGTGTGGTACATATATTTGCAGAATCAGCAGCATTCTCTTCACAGCGCCTTTTATAGTTTTCGGAACACATGTCAAGTCTAAGATATACTGGGAGCTACATATCCTTTGCGGTTACTGCATTAACGTTAACGGGTCTTTAAAATTTATAGACAGTTGATTAATGATATAATCTATGTTTAACTCCATAAAAAATTTAAATAATAAAAATACTTACAGCCAACTGGCAATTAGTTTTTAATTTTCTCAAGTCCGCTATGTTTGTTGATCACATCTATGCGACGATAAACGACATCCTTTTCTAATCCTACTCTATTTAAGTTAATTATTAGTTGTACACAGGTATGAGTAATCTGTCCCTTATCACGAGTTAAATTATAACAAACTTATCAGTACGATTCATTTACCTGTCTATTGTAGTACATAGACTTACCAAATCCCTTTGTCTTGACGATCCTTTGGTTTCCTCGACCAGTAGCTTAGTACAAGATCCTTTGGGTCAGTTGATAAAAGTATTGTATTTATTGGAATTTTCGTGGAATTCAATATTGTTTGAGATTATTAAGTACAACTTTCCTCGGGACAAAAATTATGAATAAAGATACAAATTACGATGGAGTTGTCATGTCCGACATAGCCCATCGGATTAGCAAGCTAAAGTGGCAGTAGGTAGGGCACATAGCTCGCAGAACTGATGGTCGATGGGGCAAGAAGGTTCTGGAGTGGAGGCCACGAACTGGCAAGCACAGCGTTGGACGTCCACCCACGAGGTGGACAGATGACCTAATAAAAGTCGCAAGAGGTCGCTGGATGCGGGCCGCTTCCAATAGGGCGATCTGGAAATTTTAGGGGGAGGCCTATGTTTAGCAGTGGACGTCATGCGTCTGATGATGATGATGATGATGGTGATGTCTTGTCCGTTAAAGATAAAAACCCCTAAATTAAAACCATGATAAAACTAATGTACAACGATGTAAAAAACCTGTCTCATTTCAAACATCAATGTTAATAAGTGCATTAAGTGGATTTGAATATCACAAAAGTTGCTTAAACTTTCATCATAGAATCTAGCTACTTTGCAAACCGCTGATTAATTTTTAATGTCGTAGTTTGCGAAAATGTCATTAGCGCCAACTCCATATAAGGTGCGCGTTAATATTTATTATTCAAACAAGCAAATGTCCAAAGGCAGATGCAGATTAATACTGGATTTTACCGATAAACTAGCTAACGTCTGTGTCTTGGTTCGTGCCAAAATCCACAAAGATTGACATTTATTTGCAATCAGTTTCTATATTTTAGGAGAGGTGTCGTCACATTTGGTCGTGTATAATGAAAAAAAAAATATGTTTACTTTCTTTTTTATATAAACATACACTTGTGTCCATAACAAATCGTTCTACTTCAGAGTTGTACAAGCATATTTTCAATTTTTACATATAGTTATAACGTTTTCGAAAGTATCCTCGGCGGGCGAGTCGGAGTGGTTGCGAAATTCCTGCCTTTATCGGTTTTATGTAACTCCGATATCTGTTCTTAATGTTAAAGGATGTTATTGATACTGTTTTCGGTTATCCTCCTACGTTATTATTGCGAAAGCAGATGCAGCCAAGTGAAATCTTGCTATTTTTGGTAGTGGCAAGGTTGTAAATTCCATTTTATGATGTAAAGCGTTTGCGAATTAAAACTGTTTTGCGGGTGTTCTATTTTTAAAAAAAATGTGAATTCTTACCTATTATTAGTTTTTCTAAAAACAATGCGAAGCTTGTATTGGGCAATTGTAAAATTAAATGTAGTTTGTTATTTATTGAGATTACGTTTCGAATGGAGAAATTCGTAGTGATATATTTTTTTTTATTGAATTAAAATCAATTTGTAAATTTTATTAGGACATTCTTTTTTATCTCTTTGTAAATTTAAATTAATTTATTAACCTTTTGTGTATTTAGATAAAGATTGCAAAAGTCATATTAAATCAAACAATCGCTGGATACATTCCGAACATCTTCGCGTTTGATAATTACATATAATGGAACAGATTATGAATATCATCAGCGCCTTGATCTCTCGATCGTACGAAACTGTATCAAGGTCCCTTTGACCTTACTATTATCTAATCTTGTGTTTTGTTCGCAGAAAACCATACTGGACAGTATAACGCAGGATGACAGTACGTTCACCGGAGATGGGTATACGTCCCTGGCGATTATTTATGCTACCCTGGCTATTTGCAACTGGTTGGCGCCGTCCATCATCACAATCACGGGCCCTAGAGGGGCCATGCTCATCGGTGCTGTCACTTATTTGTACGTCTACTTATTTATGCTTTGTATTTTTATATTTAACGGTGAACGAAACTTGCATACCTCAGAAGTTCTTTATAGTATTTTGAGGGTATGTGAAGTCTACTAATCCGCACCAGGCCAGCGTGGTGGACTAAGGTCTAATCTCTCTCAGTAGTAGAGGAGGCCCCTGCCCAACATTGGGACAGTATATAATACAGGGCTGATATTATTTTATTTTTATATGATCAACTGTGAAAATTGTATACTAGGTTACTCCATCATTACCATACAAAACCATGGCGCAGGATGGTTAGGGGTCTAAATATCTATGATGAGTATTAAACGACTTTATGTTGGGTTAATCGATTGTCGCGATACTTAGGAGCTAGTGAATTATAATTAAGTTTAAAAATAATGTCGTATGAGAAGAACCTTAAACTGTATAGGAAATATACTTTGGCCATCTGACATCCATCATATATTAAAAAAAAAAGTTGTGAGTTTTATAAGTATCGTGAACAGAGGTTCTCAACCGTTGATTGGGTCAAGGAAATCCAGACCAAGAATTTTAACGAAATTATTTCAAACCCTTTAGGCAGTACACTATAATCATCCACGCGGTTAATTTCCTAATGACTTCGCAGTTATAGGAAAACACATTTCAATATCCTAACTTTGTTTGCAGTTATTGAAAATCACATTTAATCAAAATAAAAAATAATCTATTGCATTCTAAATTAGTAATATAGCTTCTTATTAATGATAGAGTTTTCCGAATGCTCGAAACGTTATTATTGGACATGATCTAATATGATATAAAACATTGTTATTGAAACGACTGTTTTGTTAATAAAATCTGTGTCCGTCCGAACTTTGGTTTGACATTAATTTTAAAATATTGGTAACATATAAAGGTCATCATAATATATGATGGTAAAAAAATATCTGTATTTGACCGTCAAAGGTTATTTCTCCGCTTTAATTAATAATTCATTTGGCCTACTAGGTTTTTGCGTGAGGATTCGCCCAATGGAAAAATTACTTATAATAAAAATCCAAAGATTTTTTTTTTATTTTTATTTAAGGAGCTTTTGAAATTTCTAAATCCACAGGACGTTTTTCTTAAATCAAAACTATTGTGTTAGTCCATGTTTATTGATGCGTGTAACATATTTTTTTATAGCCAGTCAGTTTATAAGTGTCTGGCTGACATACATCCAAAATTCTACTCAGTTAAAGGTTAACCTAATGAACCTAACGCCTTTGTATATAAAGCCTATAATGATTAGGTAATGCATTGCGAATGTTATATCATTTATAAGCAAGTTCTTGATACTTACGAGTATTAAGGTGCGGTTCTGAACACGACTGCTTCGCTTACCGCTGATTCCACTCGTTACTTTCACTTTATCTGCTTTCTTAAAAAGCGACTCTTTTTAGTCAGTCTTTCTTTAGGCTTCACTTTGTTTAACATCAAGTGCAGTGAAGCCGCATTGCCGAGCCAAATGGAATTCATATTTAGTACAATACCGCGTAACTAGCATAGGTGAAATTAAAGTGTAAATAATCATTTTTCTAAGGAGAGTTAAAATTGAATGTATCGATTGTTAGTTTATACTTTATATATATAGATCTTAATTTGCCTTTTTTCGTCGGTATTTACCGGTTCTAATTCCACTGTTAATACAGCGATATAGCGTATCAATATACCTATCTACAATACAACGTGTCAATATAGCAAAAAACAAATTATTCATTCACTCCCGATGCTTAGAGTCGTTTATTTAAGTTTTATAATCTAACACAATATGAAATCGAGAGTCAAAAGCCTATTCAAATCAATATTGAGTATACGATTGTCGACTATGATCTTTGTCGTTGTGTTTAGAATTGTACCTTAATGTATATTCACTTACCGCTTCGTGATGTAGGAGAGTGGGTCAGATATGATGATTGTATAAGTTGTTCATTTTATGCTCTTATTGCCGGTATGTACGTATTTAAAGCCTGAGGCTATGTGACCAGTAACGATACGTTCAGTATAACTTGGTAGTTCTGTACCGATATGTAGAAAGCGCTTTCTATTATAAGCTGGTGTCAACTTATAGTTGTCAAGATATATGATAGTTGCAATGGATCTATCTGAATTTTTCAAACAGTAGCAACTAGCATTTTTATTACACTCTGTATGATTAGACTCCGATAGGACATCTTTATATACTGTAAACAAAATTCAGACATCTTGCTACATTGCAACGCTGGTGACCAATATGCAAATTATTGTTCTCTGAAAACGAAAAATTATAGATTTTCTAACGATTTGCAAAAATAATTTATTGAATACATAATAAACCTGCATATTACCCACCTGTGCTTAGATACTTAATGTTAAATTTATAAAATCTGCCTCGACCAAGTCCGAGTAAAGAAACAGTTACAAATACTCAACGTTCATTCAAAAAGTGCTTTTATTGCATTCAAAAATTGTTCAGATAAAATAAATTTTCTAATAAAAAACGAATGAAACAACTTCATAACCGTCTCGACTCAACCTAGTGTCTAGTTAGAGTTATCAGATAGTTATAACGTCCACCTAAATTGGTATTTCAGTAACGAACAAGAGAAAGCAAGGGCCGGCGTTCTCGTTTCGGTTCGTGGTTTACTGCGCTTCGAAACAAAGTAATACTCAGTTTACCTATCTCATAATCAGCTACAACCCGCATTTATGTCTACACCAGCTATCTAGGCGGCATCGTAATCTAAACAATGTAGCTATTGCTACTTACAACTACTGTAATATAGCTACTTATGCCATGGATACCTTATGTACTACGGGGAACTTACTAAATGTATTTCTACAATCGTGGACGTCAATAGAAAGAGAAAAAATGTGTGCGAATGACATATTGTATCGAATTCGACAAGTCTACCGCAGGTTATGTATAGCTACTTATAATCTATAAGTAGCTATACATAATATAAAGCTGAAGAGTTTGTTTGTTTGTTTGTTTGTTTGTTTGAACGCGCTAATCTCAGGAACTACCAGTCCAAACTGAAAAATTCTTTTTGCGTTGGATAGCCCTTTGTTCGTGGAGTGCTATAGGCTATATATCATCACGCTATACCCAATAGGAGCGGAGCAGTAATGGCTAATCTCAGGAACTACCGGTCCAAACTGAAAAATCTTTTTGCGTTGGATAGCCCTTCGTTCGTAGAGTGCTATATGCTATATATCATCACGCTATACCTAATAGGAGCGGAGCAGTAATGGCTAATCTTAGGAACTACCGATTCGAACTGAAATTTTTTTTTTTGTGTTGAATAGCCCTTTGTTTGTAGAGTGCTCTAAGTTATATATCATCACGCTATGACCAATAGGAGCGGAGCAGTAATGGCTAAACTCAGGAACTACCAGTTTGAACTGAAAAATTCGTTTTGTGTTGGATAGCCCTTTATTTGTGGAGTACTATAGGCTGTATATCATCACGCTATGACCAATAGGAGCGGAGCAGTAATGAAACATGTTGCCTAAAAACGGGGACAATTTATTAGTTTTGAGAGCTTCCGTTGCGTGCGCTGCGTAAACGGTTAGAGTTATGCAACAATGATGTATGACGGGATTGTTCCTCTTAAAAAGTTCTAAAAAATATATTATAAAACAAAATCCTCCACTGCATCTGTCTGTCTGAACGTGTTAAACTCAAAAACTACCCAACGTATTAAGATGAAATTTGGTATGGAGACAGTTTGAGACCCTGGGAAGAACAAAGGCTCCCGGGAAACTACTACTTTTATTACGGAAAACTTTAGCCTGAAAAACTTTATAACGCGGGCGGAGCCGCGAGCAAAAGCTAGTGCATATATAACAAGATTGATAGAAAACTGAAAAATGTGCGAATGACATATTCTATCGACAAGTCTATCTTGAGGATGTTATTTTCATATATAACGTTAGCGATGAAGATTGTAGAAAGGTATCTTGGCCGTAGTCAAGATGCCTTACAATACCTGGGCCGTATTCCCAGTAGATTTCACACAGATTTAATATGTATGGCCTCAGGTACCTTTAATTAATAGTCCGCTCATGTGGATCCTATCGATTCAATCCCGATCTAAGCAGAATGAGCTTCAAGGCACATTTTATTGAGCGATAAAATCCGAAATTTAGTTTTATTTCGATATACACCGTTGCAAAGATTTGTAAAATTGCATACAGTGCTACCGGTGACCAAATACGAGAATACTTTCACTAGCTGGTTGTTTGCACTTGACGCTTGGCTACACGCTACGCAGTACGCACATTGTGTTATCGTTCTTATGTGACCATGTTATGTGCAAGAAATATTTATAGCGCAATCTTCGACGGTTATGCTTCATGTCAGTTTCTAAAAATAAGGTCGTAGAGGTTGTTACCAGTTTCTGGTCACGTCTCGGTCTTAGTAAATGTGGTTTTCCGTCATAAAAATGCAATTTTTTAGTATAAAAACTCGTCTATGACTTGATTTATAACACGGTACACATACGGAATAGCTAAAATCCTTTGCTTTGATTTGATTTCGATTAAAGAATCATATTTATTAAAACGGCGAACAAGGATATTTGGCAAACCGGAGCACGTAAATGTTAATAAAATCGATGTAAAATACCCATGAGTTTTGTAAAGAATGTATTGAATGCATGTTATGCGTAATAAGTAACGTAGGTAGTCTATCACGGTGATTCGCTCCCATGACTCATGTTCAGGAATTGCTGATTTACAGCATACTGCATAGCCTCATAGGTAGTCCTATCCATTTTCCTAGATTGGTCTCAGTTTGCAAGGCGTCTAGGGAGGTTTAGTTAGATATTTTTTTTACACTATAACAAGCGTTTATAACATTGGCTATCCAAACTAGTATATTGCTAACAAGGCTCGGGTATTTTGTAAATTTTCCAGGGGTTCCATATCAAGTCATCATAAGTACTTACCAATGTATGATAAGAAAAAGTTGTTTAATCACATTCAATACTTGCTTGTTATTGGTTTTTGGTGACCTTCAGTAGGTCGTCGCGTCGCTGGCCAGGTTGGTGATTGGTTAGCGTTTAAGGCGTGTACGACGGAATGGAATCGAAAGTGCATCTAGTTCAAGGGCATTCGACGACATTTCTAGGATGGCGAGGTTCGGTCTTGGTTTCGAGAGGGACAATCGATGAGCTAAACTACTGGCCAATAATATATTTTATTTTTTTTTCGGATCAATACATTCTCTATGGAAAGTCTCATACATACTCTATGGAAAGTCAATAATAAATTTTAAAAAACATTGATAAACCCAGGCGACTCTGAGAGAGGCAATGTTTATAACATAATTAGCTATGGTTGCTATTTTAACTCGATTGGAACGGTACGATTCATATAACTTTGTCAACCTGAAGTTAGTCATTAACGGCGTCATATTGTTGTCAGCGAATAAAGGGTGACTGGCAGAGGGCGAGTGACTTCAGGTATTTGAGGTACTTCGGTATGAATCGTGCTGTTCTCGTAACCTTTTTTATTTACGTTAAAACCCATTTAAAGATCATGTCGTTGGAGGCGTGGCTCGGAGGCATGTCGGGGTCGCCGGCCGAAGGCATAACAATCACAACGCGTCATACTGACTACAAATGTTTCGTTTGTGGTTATTTGTTTCCACTATGTAGGCATCGACTATCGACTATGTTTTTTTATGTCTTATTGTTGGACATACCTTTAATCTCAAAATGTCATATTGATAGCGTTTTAGTATATGGTGTGTATGTTGTTTTAATGAAAAATCTGATTGCAAACAATTACTCAGCCATTTTACAATTGTCATTGCATTTGATGAAATAAATTGAAAGATTCTGACAAAGACTTCTACATAAAAGAAGAAAGAAAAAATCATTTATTACTATTTGTTTACACAGATTTCCATATATATTATGATATAGTTCTTTATTAGGATTTCTTTATTGTAAAACATGTTTGCTACGTTTCTTTCGAATACAAAGCAATAACTACATACGAAAACAATATTGCCGTGCCTATCGCTCTATTTAATGTAGTTCCTAGTAATCACTGCAAGCTCAGGGCCCGACGACAATGGCCTCACGCTACGTGGGTTCCGTTACACGCGGGACTCATTTTGAATATAAAACGATTACCTTCCATCAAGAACGAATCTGGCCAGAATTATGGAATTCCAAGTAGGAATTTAAAAAGAGTATTTTATGTACGTGATTGAAATTGCGATTGCCGAAAGAAATGATGTTCGATGAGGAAAATTGTATCGTTTGTAGTTGAGTTTGATTTGCTAAGAGCACGTTAGTAATTTTAGCGAACGTTACAAGTAGCATAAATGTGATAAAGTTCGTATACGATTTCCCTTTGCTAAGAATAGAACTGTTAGAGGCGATAAATACACAGCTCGGTGGCAGCATCAGTTATGCAAACTATCACTGTTTCATTGTGTACATAAAATAAGTGTAGGCCATTCGCTGGCTCAGTATTAGAAGGACTTATGTTCTTTTTTACTTATGTTGCAAAAATGAGATTAAACATTTTCATGTTGGTACAAATTTTAAAAGACAATAATTCATGGTTCCCTCTTTATTTATCTTTCGGGATTATTGTAAATTTTCGCTGAAAAAGGCAAACAACTATGTAATGTAATGTGTAATTCTATTAGTACATTATATTAACTTATAACCTTGTAATAGTGAGCCAGCGCATCGACTATAACGAATAATAATTAAAGATTTGATAAAATAGATAACTCGTCATCATATTCCTTATAGCAATTACATGGTAGACTTAATTTAATGTGTTAGAATGAGTGCAATACAGTGACATATTTAAATATATTTTTAATAGTTTATTCATTTAATAGTTCATAGGCAGTCGTGGTTTGTTCGTCTTGACATACAATAGAATAAAAAAATATAGTGCCGACGTCTAACCATTGCTTATTCTTTGTTAGTCACGTGTTGCGACACACGTAGACGAGTTTTGTAACGTCATTTTAATATTAACACGGAGTTTCCCTAATTTGTCCTGGTATGAAGACATTTTGGGTATTTCCGTCAATGGACGATCTGACTATTGCAGAAAAAAATTTTTTTAGCTCCATCAGAAAGTGCTCAAAACAAGTTATTTTGAGAGCAGCACACTCTCCATTTTGTAAATTACCAATTTGCGAAATCACTTGAGTTAATGGGAATTTAATTTGTACCGGATATGGGGTTAGGCTTGCTGCAAACATCATAGGACGGAAATAAGGTCACGTGAAAGGATGGAATTTTGAGGAAGAAAAGGTAAAATAATAAAGAATGACTGAAAACTAAAATTAGACTTTTTGTTAGTATTTACTATTGAATTCTTAGATTTCATTTATTAAGATACAATGTTGAAACAAGCGGCAGTATCTGTTTACTTGATTGCAATTAGAGCATTGTAGCCGATACAGATGTAAACAAACTGGGCCAGCAAACATATTGTAGGTATACAAACAAATAAGTTAATCACCGAGCTATAGCTTGTTCTGTCTACTGCTATAAGGGGCTAGTTTAGAAATCCAACGTGACCAGCTTTCCTGTTGCATTTGATGTGGTGAGAGAGATTATTGAAATCTGAAACAATCTCCTCTTGTTCCTTATTTTCATTTCTTTAAAGCGGGAAATGTATCTAACATTTCTCTAGATTATCTGAAAGATGTTTTTTAATTAGCTTCAGATGGTCGGTTTGCTTGTTTGCTATTATAAGCTTTTAAAACAAAAATCTTTGTCGGGCTTCTAGTTTCAATTCCCAGTCCCTACGGGTTAGGAATCCACAATTCCTCTGACACTCAGGGTGTTCATGAATTGCGATGACCTACCACCAACGAATCTTTGCTCGTTTCTTGGCCTTCTGTAATAAATAATATATCCGCCAGTCAAATGATCTGTGATTTACGTTCACATATTTTCGAAGATGGTCCGGATTTACCTAATGTGGCAATTTAAAACCGCTCCATCAACAAAGTTGTAACGCAAGACCAGTTTATCGAAGTGTGTAACAAATCGTCTCATGTTAATCATAAATTGGATAGTTGAAGTCCTTTTATGAGATTATGCTGTGGTCCTTTGTGATGTCCGGGTCGAGTAATTGTAATTTAAAATGTTTTAGGCTAGAGAAGCATTTGATTTATCCATGTCGAATTGTATCTGATAGTGCGAATGGCTCTCCTATTATATCCTTAGATTCTGCAAACTATAGATTATCTTATTACACTATGCCCATTATTTCGGAATATTTGAGAGTAGTATATTATAATATGACGTCTGTCATTATTTTTGCATTGAGTTCAGCATAGCTCCAAGGTGGTCCGACAATTTCGTAGAGCTCGATATCGGATTTCATAGATGCACTAGAGGACTGATACATATAACAATTGAAGTATAGATTAATTTTAGGTTCATTAGGGCCAAATCCCAAAACGCGGTACACTATGGGGAAAGCAGAGATTTTTACTCATTAACGGGCGGCAAAATATAAGAATCCGATAGTCTTTTCACATTGTACTCGAGGGAATTACTCGATGCCTTGATGAATTCTAATATGTTTCCGCTTTGTGAATGATGCTAACGATACTAAGGCCTCGAAGCCGCAACATTTGTGTAAGATATTGTTTGTCATTTGCCCTGAAGCGTCTTATATTGTGGACAATTATTTTAGTTTGCCTCGGAGACGTAGTTATGTTACGGTATGACTGCAGTGCTTAGGTCTCGGGTTCAATCCCCGGGCGGGCGAAGTGATATTAAGTTTTTACACAGGATCAGGCCGGAGTATGCTATTTATGTCCGATGTAGCGATAGATTCGTTTCCTATCACATCCTGGAACGGAATACTCACGGCAACAAGTGGTTGCACGAGTTGCGCCTCTGTCTATCCCATCGGGGATAAGGGGCATGAGTGTGTGTATGTGTGCATTTTAATTTTATGAATCAATTTTCTATTCAGGAGAAATTCTAGTCTTTTAATATATTCTAATTGGATTTAATAATTTTCTCGGAGTGAATAAAACTTGAGTAAAATTAAAAATACAATATCGCACTTCTGGTTATTTTATTAATTAATATTATCGAAAACTATTATCTCTTAGGAGCCTAATGTCAATGGCACACGTCGTAAGAAGTAGTGGTATAGTTGTTTAAAGTCCAATTGTCTCACTATCAATTATGTTAGATTTATTTTCTGCGCAGTGCGGACTCCTTTCATCACTTATCGTAGTGTACGTAATCGCAGCGTCTGTTTCCGCAGCAAAGTACACTGGTGTTAGATTGCGTTGTAATGTGCCAACAACCATGTTTCTTTGTGGAAATAAACTACTGTTTACATTGACAATGGCGTTTGAATTATTTATATTACAATAAACCTTTTTGTTGGACTTACCAGACCCTACCTGATATTTGTGGATACAGCCTAAAATATATTAACAATTTGTAGATTAGAACTTTATACGTTGGGGTTTTTTTTTGTTACTGGAAAACCTGTATACTTACTTAACCATTAAGCGACCCGCCTACTCGTTTGCCTACCTTCTATCGTAAAAAGAAGATATATATATATAGTTTTTATATTCATAATGAATCATAGTTATGTTGGTACAAAATCTATTACGACTACAAGAATTGTTTTAACACGTAAGTATTCAAATCTCCAATATCCATATTGATTACTAAAACCGACAACACATCAAAATGTTTCAATGTCAACCATTGCCAAAACATCTGTGGCCATCAATTTGACACCATTTTCCTCCCGCAGGTTCTTCATAGTGACGTTCCTGTTTCCGCGCACGTGGCTACTGTACGTGGCGAGCGTGATGATCGGCGCCGGCGCAGCCGCCATATGGACCGGCCAGGGCAACTACCTCACGCTCAACAGCGACGCTGACACCATCTCGAGGAACTCTGGAGTGTTCTGGGCTATGCTGCAGTGCAGGTAATGTTTTATTCTCGGATAAGAGAGGGAATTTCTCTTTCAGATAAATTTGGGTTATAATATTTTATTACTGTTTTTAATAATAATTTATGTAAAAATATTAAATTGAATGTTAATAAGCATTATTTGTT
Organism: Manduca sexta; assembly: GCF_014839805.1. Taxonomy (NCBI): domain Eukaryota; kingdom Metazoa; phylum Arthropoda; class Insecta; order Lepidoptera; family Sphingidae; genus Manduca; species Manduca sexta. Next base: position 11,232,981 of record NC_051126.1, read on the forward strand.
TGGGTATTGTGATGTTTATATTGCGATATCTGGCGGTGCAGTGATATTTTAATAGAACTAGAAAGTAGAATACAAATATACCTAGTCTTGCCATAAATATTGTAATAAAGAAAAAAGAAAATTGTTAACTGCAAATAACATTTATTACTTTTACAGTGTGTCAGTTTAATACATAAATATAAAACAATTAAAAATATAAAAAGCTTATTCGAAGTGGTCTCCATTGGCTGCAATACAGTCCTTTAAACGATGAGGCCAGTTATCAATAGAAGCACGCACTCTTTCCATGGGAAAATTCTTCACTGCCAATCGTATAGATTGTTTTAGGGACTCCAAATTATCATGGCGTTTAGAGCAAGCTGTACTCTCTAAAACTGACCACAAATCATAATCCAGCGGATTAAGATCGGGACTAGACGACGGCCAGTCTTCAGCTCTGATGAAGTCCGAAACGTTCGATTCCAACCAAGACTGCGTGGACCGAGCTTTATGACCCGGCGCCGAGTCTTGCTGGAAGGACCATACTTGGTTATTGAACATGGTGATGTTAAGGGGCTTAACTACCTTCTCAAGAATGGTATCTTGATACACTTGTGCCGATGTTTTGATACCTTTTTCACAAAAATATGGCTCAGTCACTCCTTCATAGCTAACACCCCACCAAACCATCACTGAAGTCGGATAATGTCCACGTTGCACTCTGTCGACTAATTGGGAAGCTTCCTTAGAGCTTTGAGCATAAATACGGTCATTTTGTTTGTTAAAATGTTGCTCAATTGTAAAAATTTTCTCATCCGTAAACAAAATTTTTCTGTGACCTCCCTTTGCGTACCGCTTCAGTAGTTGTTTCGATTTTACCACCCTATTCTTCTTTAAATTATCAGTTAAGAAATGGCCAGTGCGTCTCTTATAGGCTGCAAGTCCTAAGTCATCTTTTAAAATACGCGACATGGTTCTAGGTGCTATCTTCATTTCCCGAGATAAAATCTTTTGCTTTCGGACAGGATTTCTTCGAATTCTTTCCCTTACTGCTTTGACCACCTTTTTCGTACGAACACTACGTGGACGGCCAGATCTTTTCTGTCACAAACAGAGGAGGTCTCATTGTACCTATTAATAGCCCGGTACACAAACATTTTACTAATACCAAGTGTATGGAGAGTTTTAAAAATTGCATTTGGCTCCATACCTACTTTGTGTAATGCTATCACAGCGATTCGGTTCTCTTTATCACCCCACACCATTTTAATATCGCAAAATATTTTACAATGTATTGGCGCCAAAATGAGAAAACACAATGAACAATCGTATAAAAATGACAGATTCGAAATTCAAATGTAATATTTTTTTATAATTAAGTGTAACAGTATTTATGGCCAGACTAAGTACAGGTACTCTGTTTAATAGCAGTTGTTGCTATAGACATAATATTCTGGTATATATTTACATGTTAAACTTTGGGTTATATTCTAAAGTCTATTAAGTTTAACGACGATACTAACATAGGCATAAACTTTACAAACTTGCGTTTGGTATTTTAGTATTACTTTTCAACACAGCCTAATGTCAAAATTATACGGAAAATAAAATGTTAAGCAACTGACATCAAGGATATCGGAGCATTACAAAGAGACTTAATAAGGAATATTTTTCTTTTACCAACTTTAAATAAATGTATAATTTAGTACATTTCACCAGCTACCTACCAATAGGTAGCGGTCATTATTGAATCGATATTTAATACAATTTTCCATTTAAATAAAACGAATCCTTTGCTCCGCAGCATGTTCTTCGGCAATCTGTTCGTGTTCATCAAGTTCCAAGGCAAGACCCACATCGACGTGGAGACGCGTAACGTTGTTTTCGGCGCCCTGACCGGCGTGTGCGCGGTGGGCATAGTGTTCCTGTTGCTGCTGCGCCCCACGCGGCGCGCGCCGCCCGCGCTCGACGATGCCAAGGTAAACACCACCGTTGACGGACACTTTATACGCTCTTAAATGTCACAGCATTTATATGTTGCAATTGAATGTGATAATGCTGATTTGCTAATGTTTTGGTTAAGGTGTGATGTTTATTGAATAAATGGTGGGGACAGCATGTTATGTGACGACCGCTGATACACAACAGAAGGCTTGTTTTAGCGATAACAATGAAGGGGAAAATTAATATGAAGCGTTTATTATAGGAACCTTAGTAACATCTCTATTATAGAATACTACTCTACTAGTCTTTACTGTAATCCAATTTATATTTAGGTTTTATTATTTTTTTCTTATTATCGTTTTCAAGTCGTGCCAGTATCATACCCGTAAATTTTTGCTGTTAATATTAATATCTTTAATATGTTTGTAGACTCGAGTCTCAATTAGGATTTAAAATAAACCAATAAAGTTTTTATTCCTTTGCATTAAATATTATATCGAAGGTAAACAGTCGCATCGAAATGTCGTTAGATCATTCACCCCATCGATATGATTGTTCCACATACCAGTGTACTAATAGTAGAGCAGTTCCAATACATATCGCATACATAATATGATGCCTCGTATATACCGCTTGAATAATTACCTCTTGAGACGGTAAAAAGAAATCAAATTGGAAATGAATGACGTCATTGCGTTGTGCGAGAGTAATGAAAAAAAATTATCGGTCATTTTCATTGATTGGTTTGTGGTTAATGTTCATGTAAAATTGTAATGATTATTTGTCAGGGCATTGGTTATTTAATTTCTCAAACTTGTTCAATTCGACAATAATTGTGTTTTTTTATAAAACTTGGTATACAATTTGACCTAGTGTGTGTATTGTTTTAATCGAATTTTAATTATTCTAGTCATTTCAATTTCCCGAAAATTTATTGAAATGGAAAAAATAATCAATTTCGTGCGTGATCTAAATTATTTTCCGTTGTTACAGGTTGAGATAGTAACTCACGACGCGGAAGGGCCTCTGGAGGCGTTCAAGGGCGCTCTGAAGTTGTTCTGCACGAAAGACATGCTCTTACTGAGTATCACCTTCATTTATACCGGTAATAATATATTTCGTTCGGATATTTCTATTTACGACTTTTTATTATCACCTTCATTTATACCGGTAATTAAATAAATGTGATCGGATATTTCTATTTACGACTTTTATCGATAAAGTGTATGCACTATGGGTACAGTCGAACACAGTTTAAATTAAATGTTTATTCGATAGTTTTGTATGCTCGATTGTACATATACGAGGTATTTTAAGGATTCATTTTACTCAAGTTTTATCCGTTCACATTTTTAGGAAATCGATCGAGATAAAAGACCAACAGTTCTACTGAATAGAAAATTGATGTATAAAATTAAAATGTACAAATACACACATTCACTCCTTTTATCACCTATGGGGAGGCAGAGGCGCAACTGGTGCACCCACCTGTCACCATGCGCATTTCGTCCCTTGATGTGATAGAGGCCGAGCCTACCGCCATATCGGCCACAAATTCAATATTCCCGACTGATACTGAGAAAAAACCGAATATCACTTCGCCTGACCCAGGATCAAAACCGAAACCTCAGCAATCGTACCGTTATACAACTAAACTATCTAGTCAATTAAGAAAAAATATAAGTATTGTGTTAGGGGAGTGGAGGTACCACATACTTAAACAGGTTTGGTTCACATTCCTCAAATTTGAAATAGTATAATAATAAATAAATTTATGTATTTTGCTTAGCGAGCGGCCTTATTGGTCACGTGGCACTTGACAGCATGCTCGCCCGTTTAAATCATGAGGTCTAAGATACAATATCTAGGTAGGATACATTTAAAATTTTCGATTTGAGGTACATATTATGTGAGTTTACGGAATTGGAGTTGTGTGCATAATATTATATTTAATTATAATAATTATGATTGTAAACCTCCTGCTAGCCGAATTCGAATTTCCGAAAAATTTCCCTGTCCCTCGGAAAGCACGTAAAGCCGTTGGTCCTGCGCCTGGTCTCTCTCCGGTAATGTCGGCTTGCGGTCTCACCGTACTATGAGAGTGAAGGAACAGAGAGTGCACCTGTATGATTGTATTGTGGTAGTTTTTTTTATATACGCGTACGAAAAAATTGACTCCACTGCACCTGATGGTAAGTGTAGTGGGGTCCGATAGAATGTCGACTGACGAGAGATGATTAACACTCGGCAGTCGACACAATCATGCCGGCCTGTTGGAACCGGATATATACAGGCTGATTCCGGAACGCAACACACTTACATGGGCCACTATGGCGAGTTTCAACACCTCGAGTACGGTGGTCGCTATCCGGGCGGATACAAAATATATCCTACCACCAGCATAGTAGAAAGCTTGTCTTTCACTGATTGGGACAAGTTAGAAATCTCCAATTTAGAAATTTAATAAGCGGCTTCGATTGAAATCAAAATTGCGTATTGAATAATATTTTAAAGCTAATTCGCGAAGTAATAATTCGCGTGTTTACGTCCCATAGTTTCTAATACATTTTTCCTTATTGCTGTTTGAATTTTTAAATAATATAATAATTAATATCCTGTGTACTTGAAGGTCAAAGTCAACATCATCTATTTAATTAATTGAAATATCACACAATATAATAATAGTTTTACACGCAACGTTAATTGCAATTTGTAGGTGTGTTTGCATATGTATTGAACTATATATTATTTGTAAATCATGATTAAACACTGCATAAAGATAAGATGTAAAACTGCATAAAATTTTATCCCTAATCATCTATTCCCATAAGATATAGGTTTCAAAACATAGGTATGACCACACTTCTGTCCTACCTTAAAAATGCATAAATTTATGTATGTATATTGTATAGTCAGTGGCCTTATTCCGTCTAAGAGGGCATGTCCGACTTTTTGAAATTACAAGCGTTCTTTGAAGGAGAGCTTTGATACCCGTATAGCTTAATGAAACTCTTCTATTAAAGCTGTCCTTTAAAGAAGGCACATAATTGTAGAGACAGTATTATCTTCTTAGACGGAATATGGCACTCTAATTAATGTAAAAATATAACACATCGTTTGCAGGCATCGAGTTGTCGTTCTTCAGCGGCGTGTACAGCCCTAGCATCGGATTCACGCTGCAGATGGGCGAGAATGCCAAGCAGCTGGTCGGACTCTCTGGTGTCTTCATCGGAATGGGAGAAGTTCTCGGTGAGTTCAATTCAAATTAGCCCTCGTCGTATGGTTGGCAGTGGAGAAGGGTGAAAATATTCAAAAGATAAGCCTTAAAATAATCCTTCGCGGCCAATTTAACAGAAAATAAAAATTAAGACAAACGTAAATAAACCTAAAAGGGGAAGCCGGTAGGAATCGAGTTGTTTAGACGTCTCGCCACTGACGGTTGGGTATTCAATGAGCCAGATAGGTTTTTCAACTTACGAATAAATATATTTTCTATAGGGAAGACCTGTCAAAATGTCAAAGTTAATGGACCATTAAAAATTTTCATATGATTTGGAATATAACCCTTTTTTTAATGTGCCTAAAGGTGTGTTTGTTTTCATTAGATCTGTAACGGATAGACGGAGATTGATGAGATTCGATTTTGGCTTATATAATGTTACAAACCATTCTATGACCATATTTTTCTTAAAAGTATAACATTAGAAATTATTATCATTGTTTAAACTTAGTTAAACATAAAAAAAAACTATATTTCTATTTCTATTTGTTATCTAAACATGGTATCAATAGATTATCCTGTTTTCGCAATACATGGTGTAACAATGTTCTTGATACAAAATGACAATGGGCATTTCAACATATTGAATCCCTATTAATGGTACTTTTATGTTGAAATCGAATTAGACGTTTCCATTATCTTAGTGCTTGACATCATTTCTAATGTTTACAAGGTTGGAGTTAAGAGCATTTTGTATTCGATGTTGATTAGATTTTGATATCGATTTAATGTAATTAAAAAGGTCGTTCTAGATGTTTAATTAATATGACGCAAGTTTGCGATACTTATTAATTCACGGAATTTTCTCTTCTATTTGATAACATGTGCTTTTTTTTTTAAATTCTGATTCCGCTTGCGTCAAGGCGTTCTCCTGATCGCCTAAGTAAAAATTCCCCATCATAGGTTTGCGATAAAAACTAGCCTGTGTGTTAATTCGGTACAATACGGACTGTTTAGCTTTACTTTTAAAAGAACATCTTAACAGATTTTCATTCATAAAACGTCGTTTAATTTTAGGCGGAGCGTTATTCGGTATCCTGGGCAGCAAGACGACCCGCTGGGGCCGTGATCCGATCGTCATCATGGGCTACGTCATCCACCTAACCAGCTTCTTCCTGATCTTCATTAACTTGCCGATGGTGGCGCCGTTCGGGGACACCAACGAGATCTCGTACATCAACCCATCGCCGTACCTGGCTATGTTTTGCAGTTTCCTGCTGGGATTCGGAGACGCTTGCTTCAACACTCAGATCTACTCGATACTGGGTGGAAACTATTCTGATAACAGCACGTCTGCCTTCGCATTGTTCAAGTTTACTCAGGTGAATGTTAAATTTCTTTTTTTTTTATAAACTTAAATAAATTACTTGGAGAATGTCGGGTTAAAAAAAATCTCCAATATGAGTATTGGAAATATTTGTGACGGTGACGTTAGGATTTTATTAATTTAAAAATTAAAAATTTTCGATAAAATAATATTGTAAAAATGTTTGCAAAATTATTTTCGCATTTACAGTGTAGTGATTGGACAGGGGTGAGTGTCGCTTTATATGTTTAATAAATAGTAACACGTGTGTGTGTGTATGTGTGCGTGCAGTCTCTGGCGGCGGCGGCGTGCTTCTTCTACTCGTCGAAGGCGCTGCTGTCGGTGCAGCTCGTGGTGCTGGCGGCGCTGGCGTCGCTCGGCACGGCGGCCTTCTGTCGCGTGGAGTGGGCGGCGCGCGCCCGCGCCCGCGCCGCGCCCGACGACGACAAGCCCGCCGCCGCGCACGCGCTCGCCGACAACGCGCTGCACTACGACTGAACGCGCACGACACTCAGGGCCCTTATTCTGTATGATAGTGGAAACGCGTAACGCGGCCGTGTCATGTTATTTTCGAGAAATGTGCGTGGAATAGTATTCTGTGAGCTAAATTTCTATAGTCCTAAACATGATGCGTTGTGTTACATGCTTGTTACGCACTGTTAAAATAACGTGGGGGATAGAGAATAAGGCCCCAGGTACGGTTAACTAAATTGTGTCAATACGGTTGATGCGCGATGGAAGAGTTCATATTAGTAGTTAGAAATTTCGTAAATATCTTATCAATATATTTTTTTCTTCAACATAAAAATGTTGTAAATAGAATTTTCAACTCCATTCCAACCTTTAGTATTTTTGTATAAATTGTAAATTTTGTTAGAGAATCAGCGTAATTTCCGAATGTAATGGTTCATCAGAATGTAACAATCTAACATTAATTGTTTTTACAACATATATGATATTTGTTATATAACATTTTTTTTTGTTTAAGATCAACTAAACTTGTAGATAAAATGAATTTCATATCGGTTCGATAATGACCCAGCATCTATTTTCCAAACATCGAATAATACTCGAATAATAAATTAAAACAAAATTTGTGTTTACTAAACAAGTAGCTTGTATTTGGCTGCTAAAACAAATATTGCGTAAATTATATGCGGTGATATTTTACCCGTGATTTTTAAATGATATTAGTTTTGGTACTTAATTTGAATTAGAAAATGCGATATTATTTATATTATAAATTTCGCATATTTCAATTTTGATGAAGGTGGAAAGACGCCGTCGAAATCGTAAACATAAGAAATCGAATTTATTCGGTAGGGCATGATTGAATCATGATATTGTAAAACAATTATTAACGTAGAATATATAAGTGTATAGATTTGTAAGTATTATTATCACTATTGGACATAAAAACTTTCCAATCATTTTAGTAGAAAAATCGAATAGATTTTGTTGCCTTCTATGTATTGGGGATAGCTAACTTTACTTAAACCTATAAAATTAACAATTTATGAGTCAATTTTGGCCCGTTATTAAAGTTTTATTTTATGACTCCATTTTAATTTAACAATTTATAATATTATAAATTTATTATCCGTCTATTATTTACCCTTTATATGCTTATTATATAATTATCGAAAATAAATTTCGATATAAGAAATCAATTCTTTTTGTACATTCCCATAGATTTTTTTATTGACTAAGGCCTAATTGTAAACACCATTTAATGGTGTGGAGATGTTTTACTTCTGTATGTAAGTCTAAATGTAGAATACGTCATTTCAAAAGATTTCTTTTTATAATTCTTAGAAATAAAGTAGGAAAATGTTCATAATTGCACAAAGAAAAATAATGTTTCCGCAGTTCACTGGAAATGAATCAAATAGCTTATTATGATTAAAGCGATAGAGGTGGTTTGCACCAAGGCCTGAATTTTTTATCATCACATAAAATTTATTAATTAAAATAATGAACTATAATTCGATTGGATTAGAAATGTAACTACCGAATTTATTTTATTAAATACAAATGTTCTTTTTATTTTATACTATAAATAACTGTTATAAGATTATTAAACAATCAGCTCCTAATAGAACTATTGCAAGATGAGACTAAATTAAGTTTTCTTGTTTAATCTTTTAGATTAGTTCGATTCGATTCGATTTCGATTAGAAAGCGTCACAATTATAAAACACAATCATATTTGCCGTATTTATGTTAGATTGTAATGACGGAGTTACGTATTTTTATTATATTTTACTTAATTAAAAAGTATTATCATAATTAATTCCATGGATTAGTTGTAATTCAGCACTGTAAAAAGGATTTCATTGAAAATACGATTGGTAACTACGTGTGGCTGTGTATGCTAAGAGTAGGTAGGTTTGTTTTTTAATTTTTGCATCAGATCAAACAATATTATCAAATTTTGAGAAAGCAAAGCTGATGGTGAGGTTCTAAAACCTTCATGCAGTCATGGCGGCGTGCAAGCCGAAATTTTTGTCGACTTTGAAATAACGTCTTTTACGGTAATTATAAGTCAGTGACGGTTACATTTGCAATAAACAAAATCAATCGCTTTTTCCGATCTATCTCAAAATTCCGATCTTTCTATTTGATTAATTTCGTTACGTAATGACAAATTAGTTTTCTCTGAGACTCGACGAGCATCACTGCTCGGTGTCGTAAAATTTATGCCATTTCTGATTTTGGCTTACAGGAGTTGTGGTGGGTGTGAGGGCGGGAAAGTCTCTTTCTCAAAAATTTACCAATCACAACCATTTTTACACGCTTACAAATGACTTATTTGGATTGGTTCAATTTCGGGATCGGATTGAAGATTGAGATTGGGATCGTTTATTAAAATGGTTCTAACGACACGCTACTAGGTCATGACTCCAGTACAAACTAGCACTTTTTTGCGCCTTCACCCAGATTTATGTCTGTTCCTGGTATCATAATTCGTTTTGGAATAAATTTCGTACTCAGTTATGTTGTAGCAACCTATTACGTGTTCTGCGTTACCAGATATTAAACTCCTTCAGGAACAAGTCTAAGGCTTTGTGTTATACATATTGTAGTGCAGAATTTTAGTAAGTATTCTCGTTTGATGTGATGTAAAAATATCTTTGTGTATATGATCGGAAGGTGCTGTTGTTATTGTCTGAATATGTAAATACCCGCTTTGTATATAACATGGAAATAGTAATTTATAAATAAAATAAATGTATTTCAGAATGTTTCGTTTGTGAATTAATATGACATTGGAATTTTAAACAAATTTATTTCATTTACAAATAAAATATTCATTTCGCTAAGTGAAGAGAGAACGCAAAGTTCCAAATTGTTGCAGGAGTGTACATTTTGTAAAAATATTATGCTTTTTAAATGACTTCCAAAGTCTGCCACCTAATAAAAACAAAAATATATAATTTTAAAATTACATTTCTTATGATTGTTTTAAGTTGTTATTCCATTAACTCCATTTATTTTGTAAACTTTCTTTATATATAACTGTTATAGATGTAATAATTAGTTGTAGTCCTGAAAATCATGAATGTTGTATATCTTTGAAAATCAAATAAATTAATGTAATACCTATATAATTTATTGATGGAATTTCTAGTAGTAGTCAGAATTATCAATACATTTACAAATTTACAGTGTTTGTAAGAAATTTAAGTGTATATGTATTATTTTATTTTTGTATAGATTTTATATTTGAAGCTTTTCTAATCATGTACTAAGATTAAGTTTAACCTCTTGGACCGAATTATTTGTTTTACATAGTTTCAATGAATTGAATGATAATTTTTGGAAAGCTGCTTTTAAAATTTACAATAATATTGTTGAAAACACCTTTGAAAAAAGATTTTCACGACAAATATTCTGTAATGGAATTATAATTTGCCTGTAAAATAGCAATTTGAAAATGCTTAAATATGTTGCTAATTTATTTTTTGTATATATTTGTTGAATTTCGTGCAGCGTATCTTGAATATAAAGTAAAAATGTTTGACACAATTGTCTAGTCACAAACATTGCAGTCTATATTTGTCTATTGCCAATTTCAGTAGCTACTGAATATATTATGTAAAACTATATGATATATTTATAATAAAATATTTTAACATGTTTCTCTGTTATTTTTATTTTTATATTTCCTCCCTAGGAATATGAATTTTATATATAAGCACATGAACAAGATTAAAATGGTGGTAACATTGACTTTCATTAATAGCAGGATAATCCTGCTATGGATTGATAACTTACCGCAATTTTCAATAAACAACCCCAATCGCTTTTTTGAACTATCTCAAAAATGAACCAATCAGAACAAAATATTTTTTGATATGCCTTCAAATGAGTTTTATTGATTGGTTCACTCTCGGAATCGGATTGAAGATTGAGTTTTGGATTGATTATTGCAAATGGCTGTTACAATGATCCAATATGCAATGATACTTATATGAGTATAATAATACTAAATATAAATGTAGGGCATGTCTATAATGTGTAATATCAAAGATACTGATAAAACAAATTCATAGAATTTTTATGAAGTTCACTTTATTCTTAGTCATATACTCAACAGTATTTCTATTAGATAAAAATTTGACTCCCATCAATCCCACAATAAAATTACCAGAAAAAACACAACAGTAAAATTAAAGTAATGGAAATGGGAGTGTTTAGAAGCATGTGTGGTGTGAGTGGGTGATAGAGTGTAGGATACCATGGTGATGGACATGTGTGTATTGCCAGGATGTAATGACCAAAATTGAAAAGGATTTGCTGAGGTGGTTTGGGATTTGGTGGATGATAGGAGACTGACCAAGATGATATATAATGACTGTAGATGGAAGAGCCTGCAGGGGTAGACTGCCCCAAACCTTTGGATGTCAGATACCTGAGTTTTTTGAAAGTGCAAGTTAACACTACAATGAACCAGTGGGAATGCATAAAAAGATTGATAAACGTGGAGGGAGCGAAAGTAGTGTGCTAGAATTGAGTAAAGTGGCAATTCATTGTTTGTCTACGCCTATGGAATAGAGGTGTGATATTGTGTTTAGGTACACTAGACTATGAGAGTGAAGGCACAGAGTGCACTTGTGTATTGCACACCCACTTGCGCACTATATTAGCACATACCTGGCTGATCTCCATTGAGATTGACTACCATAGACAAAATTCTACTAGGATTCATTCATGTCAATACAATAAAATTATTCAAGATCCATAAAGCTATATTGTGAGCATCACTCAAACTTATGTATATGTCAAGATCTAGTAGAGAAATGAGGAACAAAGACAACCTTTTTCACCTTGTGACAGTGGTTGCTATAGTTAGGTACATAATAAGAAACACATACTACATTAGGCACTAAAAACAAATTATTTATTTCAATAACAATCACATAGTAATAATTAACAATAAATAACACTTACACACTATTTACTTTCCGTATTATCTTTACTGTCCGTATCTCCCAACTTGAAATCCATTGGTTTGTCGTACCCCATAATCTTTGCATAGTGTAATGGATCGTTGAAGTGCCTTGCCTCGATGAAGAGTGGAACTCCTTTCGCATGCATAGTGGTGAACATGCCTGGGACATCAGGTACATGCACATCTTTTGCCTGGAATTCATGCTGAAAATAATTTATAAACTTTATGTTACTTCATAATTGACTTGCTTGCCGAACAATTCTAAGCCATTAAAGTTATTAAAAAATGTTATGCCTACTGTATTTAATGCATTATCACATTAAAAAAATGTGTCTTTAAAATGACTTAGAAATATGTAAAGCAATGCGTATTTCAGTATAGATTACATAATTTTCTCACAAATACTATTGCAAAAGAAGTGACAAAGAACAATTGTCATGATACTTTCATGCCCAAGACTGCTATAAATAGCGTATATTAAGAGCAGGATACAAACCAGTTTTTTAGCTAAGAAGAAATTTATTGTTGTGGCTCTGTATGTGGATGTGGTCGGATCATACTGTATTTCCGTCACATATTTTTTCGTAACTAAATGCAATAGTATAGGCGTGATAAACGTGAAGAATCCCACAACGGAGCAGAGCGCTATGAGAATAGAGGTGCTTCCAATATTTGCCGCTTCTCTTATTATTATAGGTTGGGCCATCAAGCCTGCCATACTGGAGCTTAGTGAAAACACTTTTACACTCTTTATCTGCGGTGTTAACGGCCCGTAGTACACTTTTTCTAATTTATCATCCTGAGGTTCTGTCAATTTTATAGCATAGTTTCTAGCGATTATGTTGTGAAGAGCACTCGCACATTTTAAGTTTGACGCATTTTGTATACAGATGTTAGGTTGGATAAGTGGCCGGGAGTGGTAAAACACAAGTTCGTATGCAGAGGCGTAGCATTTTGATCACATATATCTAAGATAATGTTTTTATTTTACAGGGAATCCAAAATATTAAAACCAATCCTTATTCTATTGCCGACATTGACATTTATGTTACCAATTGACGTTTGTCATCATTTGTCATATTCGAGTGAAATGAGATATCGTCGTATCGAGTTGCAAATAAATTTAAATTAACAAGACTGTGAAATGGAATGTATTTTTATTATAAAATGTCTAGAGATATATTGTTAAATAGTAATTATATTCATGTCCACTGGAATTATATCAGTCTCCGTCGTGGCCATGAAGGCTGTAAAGTCTTCAAAGCTGCGTCGGCTCGGGAGAAAATCGATTGATTTTTATGCGCAGAATGAAACGTGACAATGGTATTCCATTTTACGGCAGTTATTTTACTAGGGAAAATAATTAAATTTCCTATAAGAAAAGAAAAAAAAACTGTGTTCTCTTTTGATCTAGACTAGACTGTTTATGACTCCGTAAACTCCATACTTTTCGACTTCTGTAGGATTGTAATGCTTTTTGCTCCATACACAAGTCGGAAACTCGGCTAGGCTGGTCATGTCAAAATCACGCGGCTACGAGACAAATGATACACTGCAATAACTAATCAAACCTTTTTGTACGCTACTCTTTCTGTTACTAATCATTATACAAATGAAATATTATCTGAGCGAACGTTGAAACAATCGAAGCCATGGAATTGGTGCCTTAAATATGAAAATAGCAATGTTAGCGAAATTGCTATTTGCTTATAATATTTTGTTAAAATACAGTTCACATTTCATTTACTATTTTCTTTTTACTCATACATCATAACAGTTACTTGCTAATACATAGGTACTGTACTATGTCAGATGGCACAACCAGGGTCTGATCGCATTGTTAGTAACAGCTTTATTTAGCTGCCACATTTGACTAATGCCCAATGAGTTTCTAGTTCACATGCACTCAGGGTCGTAGCTAGACTTCAATTTAGTATTTTAAGGTAGGGCATTGCCCCACAATGCCCCCCTAACTAGGGCCCACCATGCACTATGTCTTTTATCCCCGAAGAGGCGCAACTAGTGCACCCACTCTTTGCTATGTGTATTGTCCCGTGGTGTGATAAGGGACGAGCCTGCCGCCATGTCTGTTCAAATTTTAGACCGGGCCGATACTGAGCAGAAAAACCCCATATCACATTATCTGAATCGAAGATTGAAGCAAAGTGTCGGCAATCGGACAGTAATACAACTACGGCACCGAAGCAGGCCTGCAATGAGTGCAATGCCCTCTTAAATTTACAAACACTTTGAAAAGTTAAATAATCCATTATATGTAAAAATAAATCTCTGCATGTCGCAGAAACGATTTTACCTTAATTTATTATGGACATGCCACCGAGAGTGTTCGAAACAGACAAATAGAATTAGTCTAAAGAGGTATATTTATGAACTTTTGGGTGCCATTAGAACGTTTACAATTGTTTAAATAATTTATG